>NW_015163094.1:2148945-2154094 GCF_001447785.1 Gekko japonicus | reverse complement strand
CAGCAACTGGCCAAGATAAATAAACAATTTGTGTCTCGGCAATTCCAGGAGGTGAGTGGAGAAAAAATGGAACTGAAGGCTCTCAAAGCGAATGAGATAGACACTAAACTAAGCAGCGATCTCCATGAGAAAAGAAGAAAAAGTACAAGAGACGCAGGAGAAATTTACAAGGAGTTAACTTCTCCGCGTGTGTTCTTAGAAAGTGTCATCTTAAAGTCTGCTGAGAAGAAGGAGCTGGAGGTACCCTTCAAAATCAAGAAACTTTTGAGAAGCCACTGGATTCTGAGACCAGAGCGAAAGAGGCTTAAACTAGCGGTTCTATTCCTTTGGATGGAAGAAGATTGGGCTGCAGTGAACGTCTAAGAAGATATCAAGAATTTAGAGAGTTTTAGTATAGATATAAAGGCGGAAGGACTTTGCAAATTGCCTTTATGAAGCGAGCTGGAGGAGATGCTCGGGAAATTTTCTCATAACAAGTAACAATCTAACATATAAGCTTAGAAAGACAGGATCTCACAAAGTATATTGTTTATTAACAGCCTTTTCTTTTACTAACAGTATTCTAACAGGGAATGATCTCCTAACCTTGGGTTTTTAGTTTAGTGTGGGTTATCTTTTCTTTCTCCCTTAATTGTAGTTCCCCCATCCCCAAATCTTTCTTGGTAGTTTATGTAGTATTATAAAAAAATAAATAAAAAATCCCCTCAGGGGGCTTAAAAAAAAGAATTTGAAGAAACTTTACAATCCAAGAACACTTTTCCATCCCCATCCCCATCCCATACACACACACACCCCAAGTAAAAATTACTGCAAGGTGAGACATGCATATCTGAGGCACCTGATTAAACAACATGTTAATAAAAGCTGAAACATGGAAGCCGTCACAGGAAAACAATCTCAGTAGTTTTCATCCAGGCAGGAACAGGAATCTAGCTGCTCAAGCATGAGCCATGGGGCAGAGGAACAGGGTCCAAACTACTCAACTAAGCTGAGGCAAGCCCTCACTTTGGACAGCCTGAATGAGGAAAGTGAAGATCTTCCTTGTCTCTTATTGCAGCCATGGGAAAAAGGTCCTGACATACACTCAGCTGCCCTGTGCAGGGGATGGGAGGTACACTTACCAGGAGTGGGGAGGAATGCTGGAAGTTAATGCGATGTGCCTATGTGACCTGGAAGAGACATAAGCACATTGGGGGCATCAGGGCAATGCTCTAATTCTTGGGCAAAACTCTATGGTAGAATTAGTTTCTACCATAGAGTATTGCCCCCAAACCAGAGCGTCCCTCCCCGATGTCCCCAACATGCCTACATCATGTCCGGGTCATGTAGGCATATCACAATAATTTCTGGTGTTCCTACCTTTGGGGGGGTACCCCCCTGCAGTCCAGCTGGTCAGCAGTAGAGAGGTGGGAGCTGAAAGCTGGAGACCCCCACCAGAGGGTCTGGCATCCCTAAGCAGAATCCAACAGGCAGCTGAGAGTCTAATTTCAGGTTTGAGTTAGGGGGAAACAATCCCAATAGTACCAAGAAATACCGTCTGGTTTGGCTCACATCTTCCTTGCATATGTGATCACAGGAACTGAAATTTGACAGGATATTCATCTGCATCCTAACAGGTCAGATATGCCCAATTACTTTCTCAAAAATGTCACCACCACCTACAGCCTTTGTGTCTGGCATCACCACCACCACCTCCATCTTAAGGGCACATTGTTAAAAGGGACAAAGGCAAGCAATAACGTTTTCCCATTTGTGTTAAGATTTATTCTTTTGGTGTCTCTGTGTGTTTCACTATGATGGCATAATTCACAGTCTATTAACAACTGCCAAGTAGTCCTGGTCAAGATCAATTCACATGTGCACAGGTTCTCACACAGCCTCTTAAATTCCCCCCGCCCTTCCCTGGTGTTTGTAAAAAAAATTCCTTAAGAGAACTTTTACTAGTTTTAAGGAGTGTGTCTTGAGGCTTCTTGCAGCACAGTTTTTCTGAAACAAGGAGCCCACATTGACAACTAAAGCAAAGGTACAGGAGGCACAACTGAACCATGATTCTGCAGCGCAATTAGTGTGCAGCTGCAAAGCTGCTCAAGATGGCATTTGTGAGGGAATGGCACCATCTCAGCCATCCAGTTGGGGGTTCAACTAAGAAGGTAAGTTTGCCTGGTGAAGACATTCATGCTGAAGTTCTCACCATCCCTGAAACCAACAATGGAGTTGCCTAAATGGAAAGAACTGGTCTCTCTTCATTTAAAAGAGAGACAAGGCAACGAGCCACCATGGGATTCACTCTACAATTCCTCTCCCCACTGCCTGCCTCACTACTGTCTTGGGTTTGAGCTGAAGATTACTCTAGGGAATCAAAATAAATAAACACATAAAAGTTGTCTTTAATTGGATTTTTCCTTTGTCCCATGATAATCGGAGACAGCTTTGGTGTTTAAGATCATAGTGACAGAATAATAGAATCACAGAGTTGGAAGGGACTTCCTGGGTCATCTGGACCAACCCACTGCACAAGGCAGGAAATTCACACCCCCAGTGACCCCTGTTCCATGCCCAGAATATGTCAAAAAACAAAAGCCCTCCAGGATCCCTGGTCAAACTGACCTGGAAAAAAATTGCTTCCGGACCCCAAAGTGTTAATCAGCATTTTCCTGGGTGTGAAGGAAAGCCACAAGAATTAAGCACTGATGCAATCCTTCCTGCCCTCCCTCTCATGATCTGCCTAAATTCACAGAATCAGCATTGCTCTCAGATGGCCATCTAGCCTTTTGGTTTAAAACCCTCCAAAGAAGGAGAGCCCACCATCTCCTGAGGAAGCCTGTTTCACTGAGGAACTACTCTAACTGTCAGGAAGTTCTTCCTAATACTTAGCCAAAAACTCTTTTGACTTAATCTCAACCCAATGGTTCTGGTCCAACCTTCTAGGGCAACAGAAAATAACTCTGTACCATCCTCTATATGAAAGCCCTTTAGGTACTTGAAGATAGTTATCATATCATATCATATCATATCATATCATATCATATCATATCTCAGTCATCTCCTCTCCAGGCTAAACATACCCAGCTCCTTCAACCTTTCCTCATAGGACTTGGTCTCTGGACCTCTCCTCTGGACACATTCCAGCTTGTCTACAGCATTCCCCTGATCCAGCAAAGTTGTAACTTTCTCAAAAAAAGAGATAAGGTTAATCTGACATAACTTGTTCTTGAGAAACCCATGCTAGTTCTTAGTAATCATGGCTATTCTTTCTAAATGCTCAAGGACTGTCTGAGTATTTGTTCTAAAACTTTCCCAGGTATAGATGTAAAGCTGACAGGTTGGTAGTTACACAGATCCTCCTTTTCCCTCCTCTTGAACATGGGGACAACATTTGCGCGCCTCCAATCTTCTGGCGCCTTACCTGTTCTCCAAGAATTCTCAAAAATAATGGACAGAGGCTCAGAAATTACATCTGTGAGATCTTTTAGTACCCTTGTATGCAGTTCATCTGGCCCTGAGGACTTAGTTTCATTTAAAGAAACTAGGTGTTTATGTATTACCCCTATGCTGATCCTAGGCTGCAGCTCCCTTCCCTCATCATGTGCTGTTTTTGCCATGTTGAGCACCATCTCCCTCACCAGAGAAGACTGAGGAAAAGTAGGACTTGAGCAGTTCTGCCCTCTCATCATCACCTGTTACAATATCACTTCACTATCCCTGCCATGGGCCTACCATATCCTTGTTTTTTTCTTACTTTGAACATAAGAACCCTTTTTTGTTGTTTTTAGCAACTCTCAGTAGCCTAAGCTCATACCGAGCTTTAGGTTTCTTAACTCTCTACCTATAAGCACTGGTTATTTGTTTATTGTCAGCCTTGGTTATAAGGCCCTCCTTCCATTTCCTAAAGGAGTATTTTTTATTTCTCAGTTCTTCAGAAAGCTGTTTATGGAGTCACCTTGGTTTCTTTAGGCTCCTCCCATTTTCCCTTTTTTCCAATTTAATGTTAGTGAATGTTCAGAATGTTAACAAACATAATGAATCATGAACATTACAAACAGAGTGTAGGATAAACTTATACATCCTTAAACCAACATTCAAACTGAGTTTACAACCTATATGTCTGACTACATACAACGTTTCCCTTTCCCAAGACTGTAAATTGCCAAATTACATGGTCACTACTACCTTGGGTGCCCACTACTTTCACCTTGTCAACCATTCCTTCCCTGTTGGTGTGAATCAAGTCCAGGATAGCAGATCCTCTTCTTTCCCTCTCCACTTTCTGGAAAATGAAGTTGTCAGCAAGATCTCCTTAAGTATTTCTGATCATGAGATTCTACCCAGCATAACTTTAAACTTGTCAAAATTTGCTTTCCTGAAGTCCAACCTATATGTCTGACTACATACAGCTTTTCCCTTTCCCGAGACTGTAAATTGCCAAATTACATGGTCACTACTACCTTGGGTGCCCACTACTTTCACCTTGTCAACCATTTCTTCCCTGTTGGTGTGAATCAAGTCCAGGATAACAGATCCTCTTGTTTCCCTCTCCACTTTCTGGAAAATGAAGTTGTCAGTAAGACAAGCTAGGAATTTATTGGACCTTTCTTTTTTAGGACAGTTGGAATTCTAACAGATATCTGGGTAGTTGAAATCTCCTATGACCACCATGTCCCATCTCTTTGAGAACTTTGTAATCTGTTCTAGAGCCACTAGTATTTTTGTATTTTCAGAAGGGAGGAAGGGATGACCTGTATTGCCCAACCTCTGTTGCCCAAATACTGAGGAAAACCTCTTTTATCAGCAGGTGTCACTTCTCATTTGTCCCCAGGCACTCTGTTTGTTTCCCCAAAAGTAGAGCATGGATCCTTCTGAATAAGTGCTCCACTTCCTGTATCTGCTGGAGGATGCCAATCCTATTTGAAAGTTTTATGGTGTATGTAGTAAGGCCTCATTTACATGCACCAATGGTGACAAGGGCACTGTTTCCCCACACCATCTTTCCATGTGTGTGTTAAGTGTTATCGAGTTGCTTCTGACTTATGGCGACCCTATGAATTAATGTTCTCAAAAATGTCCTATCGTTAACAGCCTTGCTCAGGTCTTGCAAACTGAGGGCCGTGGCTTTCCTTATAGAGTCAATCCATCTCATGTCAGGTCTACC
>NW_015163094.1:2086445-2143945 GCF_001447785.1 Gekko japonicus | reverse complement strand
CAGCACTGCTGCTTGACCACAGCCTGTTCTTGGTGTTCCAGGCATAATTTCAGATGTTAAAGGATGTGACCAAAGGCGGGAGGGGGGATATACAATATGTTTAGAACAGAGACTTCGATAATGCTATATTTTATACATACTCGTTTGTTTTTGTGCTTCTGCTGTATCTATAATTTTGTCTCTGGAAGTCACATGAACAGAGCGTGAGTTCATTTGCTGATATATAGAGCTTGTCATTTTAACAGACTTACTGTTCATTTAAAGTAAATTAGAATTATAGCCCACTTCTCCAAAGGCTTAGCATATGACAGAGGACTGTGCAGTAACACTAAAACACATACTGTATTCATCTTTGATCTATTACATCTCATCTAACAAAGGCTACAGGAGTTAGATATGTAATAGACAGGCTGTGTTTGATCACAGGGGGGAAAGTGCCCCATTCTGGAGTATGGATTGAAACACTGATTAAAAAAAATTAAAGAGGGATTTTTCCCCCTACTGCATCTGATTCATTTAATTAGATCATTACAACTATTGTATTGTTTATTCCAATATAACCTCTTATGAATAGCCAGGGAGTTAAAATAATAATAAAGTTCATCTTTTTCCTTACTGGAGTTATTCCAAAATATTCAGTTAAATAGATCAAAACGGAAGTAGCTTGCGGTCTTCCCAACTTCAGGTGCCCCACCAGAGTATCACTCTTCATGTTGTTGAGGACAGGGAGTAAACAGCCTTACGTGTTCAGGTACAAAATTGTATGTGTGTGTGAATGCTGAATGTGGATACACAAACAGAAGTCTGTGTTTGTTCTCTGTAAGACAATCTAGCTTCATAGCTTAACAGAAAGCTGCTTTTTATTCACACACATTTGAGCAAGCAAATGTAACACCATAAAACTCACCTTGCAGGGAGAGTTTAAGTGATCATCCCATTAGTCTTCCTGTCCTATTTATCAAATCCCTCCATTATAGATGCCTATATAAAAATAGCTTCTACTGCCTCTATACCTTTGGCTTCATGAATATGATTCACCTCCTTCCTATGTACTAATAGCCTATGCCAGCTAAAACAAAAGATTTCCTGAATAGCTTTTTAGTGTTTAAAAAGAAACTGAATGCAAGCAATATAAATAAAATCATGCATCCTGCCCCTAAGTATACATTAAAAAACAAACAGGCAGATTATTTAAAAAGGGGTTTTCCATCACCATTCCCCCCCCCCCATATGTGAAGCACCAACTAAAATGTGCAGAACAGTTATGCACGGCAGAAACATTTCAATGGACATAACGATTAGTACAGCTGACATTTGCAAATGCAGATGTTTATGACGTGAATAATGAATGGAGAACATAGTTTATTTGTTTTTAATGAAGTAACATATAACTTTATCCAGAAATCTTTACAGCCCTGGGCCACTCATCAAGGTTTTTATCCAAAAATGGGTGGAGGGGGGCAAGACTGCATTTAAATAAAATCTTTTGGACCTGCTTCTTAAAGAGCAGAATTCACTTAAACATGTTCAGCCAGAACTGTGGACTGTTTCCAGGACTGTTGTAAAAGGTGGTGACAGTGGGAGTGATATTTGAGAGCCAGTTATCAATTTCCAAGCAGAAGGACTGCATAACTTCCAATTGCATTAAATTAAGAACAATACATACACAGGTTAACTGCATTTTTTTAAGTGCAGGAAACTAATTTTCAACTTTATTCCATGAATGT
Organism: Gekko japonicus; assembly: GCF_001447785.1. Taxonomy (NCBI): domain Eukaryota; kingdom Metazoa; phylum Chordata; class Lepidosauria; order Squamata; family Gekkonidae; genus Gekko; species Gekko japonicus. The sequence goes on along the minus strand of NW_015163094.1, from coordinate 2,142,218 downwards.
TTGTCCCAAAGTAAGGTCTACTAATTTCAATGGTATTTCTCCCTCCCAGGTCAGCGTTTAATACTGCAGCTTTGTAATAATAACTTGACTCACTTAGGCGAGTGATTTGGTGCCATGGAAAATGCATCTGACACTCCTCTTCATCAGCTCACTGCTATTGAGCCTTCCTCCCCATCCATTAGTGAGTAATTCAGACACATATTTAACTTAATAAGATAAGCAAACAAAAAAAAAATCACTCTATACGCCTTAAGGTTTTTAGACCTCTAATTAGGTTTTGTGCACTAATTATCAAGATTAACACCTTTCTCTAGTCTCACTTCCTTACATTTAGAGTTCCCCACTGGGGAAGTACACACACATAAACACGGGGAGGGGGGGAGAGTGTGAGGATGAAAGGGTTAACAGTGTATCTGTTTCACAGTGGCAATCCTCTCATGCAGCCAACCAAAAGAAATATCAGTTCCAAGTAAAGGTAGGGGACTTAAAAGAAACTTAGTTGGCTGTAAAAGTAGTGGACGGTCTTTAAATGGCCTGAAGAAATCCTTTCATCTTATACTGGTGTACACAGTGGCGGTGGGCAGCAGCATCTCATAACTAAATGAAAATAGGTAAAAGGTGCCTTTTTCTGGACAAACAGCTGGTGCCAGAGTTGATCTCCAAGCAGAAGTTGACATTTTGCCTTATGTTTTGCAAGACATTCCATGGCTGTTGTTCTGTGAGCTGTTGTTTGACTGGAGGCTCCTTGGGGCAGCGACTGTGTCATAGTGTTCTACATGGCTGGGGTTGCCATTTCCTAAATGCTTCATTTAATCTGACATGTTGCTTCCTACAGCATTTGTTGAGGAATTCAAGATTTAACCTTTGATGTTGAAAAGAATCTGTTACCTCTAGTTTCTAGGGAATTAATAGCAACTAATATTAGTGACAAATTGCTTAGAATGCCTTTAGTATTTTTTTTCCTTTTATTTTTATGGTATTGCCTTTCAGGATGTTATTCCAGGTTAATGCATATCCACCTCCATTATAATTATGTTAAATAAAGTAGAGATAATGACACTGAATTTAAAGAGGTATCTGATTCTAACCTTCTATCATCCTCTTAAAATATCCTTACATACTACATGTTCATGAAAATGCGTGGGCTGAAATATTGTAATTTTGGAACCTGTCCTATAGTAACCATGGCACAGTTCAAAGTACTCCGCATGCCTTTCTCAATTTGACATGCAAATGTCAAAGTTTGTCACTATTATATCTTTATATCCCCACTGAAATTACTGCATGGAAGTGCTGATTCAGTTTCTTTCTGGTGAAATATAGCTTTGCAAGCCAACTAACTTTATGTGCCAAAGTAATATACATTTCATATTTGCTCTCACAAATAATGACTGTATTCAGCATATACATAATGCATGCTCCCATGCTCTTAAGGGAGGTCATTTTATAAAGGTTTCCCTAATTTTAGTATAAACAGTGTGTCAAATCTCATTCCATCCATGTCCTTCCCATAAGCTGGAGTCTAATGACAGCTTTTAGACCCATGAATATAACATTTAGGATATACAAATAAATAATTGGTACCCGTTCTTCCTATGAAAAGGAAGGATCTATCTATATTTTGGATTTGAACTTGGAGTTCTTAAAATCATGTTGATAGCACAGCTTTTTTTAAAAGCCTCTTTTCCTTTAATTCTTTTCTTTCTTTAATGGGTGACTGGATAAATTCAGTGGTGGATTTTTGTGACACTAAAGCAGCAGATAAGTCTATGATGCACTCTAGCTATGTGGTTTAAAAATCCCTTACCATATGTTTTCTCACTGGAATGCCTCATCTTGCAAAATTACAGGAACCGAAGCTTAAAAACACAATTAGGTAGTTTTAAAATGAAGTATTAAAGAAATATCACATATTTTCAGATTTGCCTGCTACGGTTTTTCTTCGTTCTCACCCCCCCCAGTCCTGCATTATGTTGCTTTCTTTTAGTTGCTCAAGAAGCTCTACTGTATTTGATTGTTGTACTAATCATGCACCACAGCTCTTTTTCCGATTAGGTTACATAGGCTGTGGTTAAATTATAAATGAAAGAATGAGCTACCAGAGTACTTGTCATAACAGCATCTTTTATGTTGTTATAAGAAAATGGGGAAAGGGGGAGGGGGAAGCATCAAAAGCTGGTTGGCAATGACTCCTTGCCTATATATATTCCTTTCTTCTCTTTTTGTGTGCCTTAAGTTTTCTGTAAAGACAAGTTGTGCCATTTGTTGCAATGTGCTTGCTTTCTTTCTTTTTCTTAAGGTATTCTGAAATCTCTAGCAGAATGCCCACTGAGGGAAAATGCAAAGAAAGAGAATACAGATACACAAGCACATGCAAAGAAAAGTATAAACTTCCTGGGACTTAAAAACTTTGTGATTTTATGTCTGTCAACATGTTCTAAAGTATTTTAGTTTCTTCCTCACACTGCCAGTAAAAACAACAGAACAAATACAGTCAGAGACACTTGCATGCTATTTCCAGCCCTTCTCTGCATGCTCTTTGATGAATGTCTAAATTTTTGTTTTTTGGCGTTTTAGATTTGCTGTAAGTCAGCCCATGGTAATTTTACATCTAGTGGTGCTTTCTCACCAGTGTAGACACTGGATGTTAAAAAACAGACTATCTTCTCTACAATAGATGCAAATTATACATTGTGGGATTTCTAAGTTATTGCAATTACACTGGAAACGGAGATGAGCACTGCAACCCTAGAGTTGGATCTGACTGACTTTCGAGCAAGGGAAACCTTTACCTTTACCTTTATTGAAGAGAAATAGAGATTGTCTCTGTGAAACTTCTGGCTATGCTTCAATGTCAGAGTATGAATTTATTCCAAATTTTCAGCTAAATAAACACAAAAGTTGGGAGGGGGGCGTTGAGACAGAGAAAACCTAGAAAGACATAAGTGGGCTATTGCAGTGCATCACATCACAAAGAGAGCTATTTTCCAACACAAGAAAAATATTTTTTTAAAAAAAAACATGCTGCTACTTGTCAGTTCATATTTTTTTAAAAATAAAATGCGTCACTATAGCATAGCTTTAAATATGTCATGCCTCTCTTAGTGGCTCCCTGTACATGGCTAAGAGGAATCTGATGTGAGATTTAAAGCCTTAATTGACATATTCTGCAGTGATTTGACAATAGACTTGGTGAATGGATGCTAAACATTCGCAAACAAGGAATGTTTTCTTTGTCACTCATGCCTGTGAGCTGTGCCTTTTCCTTCTTCTTTTTCTGCACCCCTGTAACCTGCCTTAAGGACTCTTTTTCTTTCCATCTTCATTTAAGAAAAAAAAAATTACTGGATGAACTATCAATGTTTCCCAGGATAACAAATCTTTTTTTACAACACTTGGTGGAGTTTGGTTAGGGGCTACCTCTGAGCAACATGAACTCGGCCTTGCCGTGTATCTTACACTAATACCTTCACTATGGTAAAGAATCAGGGTACTTCAGAAACAGCCTGAAGCCATACAGCTGATTATTTCACCAAATTTGCATCTTTTCAACAGTAATGGGGATGTCTTTCACAAATGCTCCCAGGCTCTAAATAGATGCTAAGTGGTTGTTTCTAGTTCCTTCTCTCTCCCGGGGCCTCTTGAGAGTTGCTTCCCATCCCACCCACTCTGCTAGCCCCGCGCTTAGCCCTCTGGCAGCTGTGCGCTGCTCCTGGCGTCTGGCAGAACCCTATGGAAGGGTTTGCATTTAGGAAGTTGGCCAAGTGAATACAGGCCTCACATGGGACTGCCTACTATAATGCCTGCCTGCTCAAGGTAGTGGTTATTCTCTCTTCCTGGGGAGAAAAATAAGTGGCCTCCAGGAAATAGGAATCATCTCAGGTGTCCTTTGACTCCTTGGTTTATATAGCCTGTCTTGCAAGGATGAGATGTGTGTTTCCTACTGAGACAGTTAACATAGTTGGGTTCTTCAGCTCAAGGAAATCTGTGGAGTATGCATGAAAGACAAGAGAGTGAAGTAGGGCTTGAAAAGAGATGGGGTGGATAGAGAGCAATTGAAGAGCTACATATTCTCCTGTGTGTGATAGAATGTCAGTGATGAGGAGAGTTGGGGAGAGGGAAGGAGTATGAATGCATTTACAAGAGCTTCTCTTGGTCCTTTGAAGGATAAATTAGGACAGAAGAAATTTCTCCCCATATTTTGCTTGGCTGAGCAAGGCCCATAAAAAAAGAGAGAGAGAGAGAAAGACACAGGGATTTGTTTTTGAAAGCAAATGCATAGGAAAAATGGAGCAAGAAACCGAAGTGTGGAGTCGCTTTTCTTAAAAGGAAAACATCACAGCTTCAGCCTTCACGGGGACAGGGTCTTTTGTGCATAGTGGAAGTGAGCTCCTATGGGCCTCCTCATCACACATGGCTCTGGGACACTGGCCCTTCTGAGCCAGTTTTGTGGAGAAGTTAGCAGGAACTGAAATAATCTCGTCATGCCAAATGGCATGTACTATCAAATCTATACATGGGTTTTGTTTAGAACTGACACCAGTGTAAGTCATCTCAAGCAAATTTGTCCAGCTCATATAAAATGACCCCACATGCTATGTTAGTCACATAGGGTTGATAGCCTTCAGGGCGGGCAGAGATCTCCTGGAATTATAGCGGATCTCCAGACTACACAGATCAGTTTCTCTGGACAGAATGGCTGCTTTAGGGGATTCTCCCCAGATTCTAGCTTTCCAAATTTTCAGGAATTTCTCATCCTGGAGTTGGCAACCCTATTAAGTCTCACCATGTCTGGTAGTGCCACATGGTTATGTGAACAAATAAAGCAGCAAACATCTGCCATCCAGGGTTACAATCACTAGCCATTGAGGTTGATTGGGCAAGTGTTGATTCTTATTCCATGCAGTCAGTAGTACCATCACAGTTCTGTTCACAGTGCATCCTCAGTGCACAAGATAGTCTATAGTAAATTGAAAATTTAAAAAACCTAAAGCTAATCTTTAAACACAAGATGGAGAAAGTCAAAAGATATGTATGCCTGTCAAGTTCCAATGCATGCTTGTATTTTCTTTACTTTTTCTTTACTTCACACAACATACACTTAGACTTTCAGGTATACATTGGAGACCCATAGATTTTTGTGATGACGTAGAAAATCACAGTTCCTGTAGCCTTATTCAGTCTTAATCCGCAACTTTCACTAAGATCTTCCTAATCTAAAACATTAAAAATGTAAGAATTGATGCTTTGATTTGGATAGTTTCCCTAGAAAGGAATCCCTTAATTGTATTATACCAAGCATAGTACTTTGCTGTAATTTTACTATTAGCATAGGGATAATACGGTAAAAAGAGTTGTTAGATGTTAAGGCTGGTGGGTTAGTTACAGGGATTCTCATGGAATACAGCTGTGATGATGGGTTTTAGATGTATTCTATAGACGATGCAATGGAAAAATCAGACAGCAAAATATGTATTGACACCTTAAATAAACCTGTAAAAAATAACCTGACAACCAATAATATGAATCTTGAATCATTTTTTTAAAATTTTATTACTTTCTTCCAAAGCAAGCATTCTTGACAAATATTTTGTATCCTTTTTTTAAAAAAAATCTGTATAAAACAGGATTTTGGAATGATCAGATGTGTTGTATTCATGAACTTGGACTTTGATTGTATGTCACTTTTAGATAACAGAAGGCATTCTGAAAGTAGTTATGAAGCATCTTATACTATTTTATCCAGATTTTTTTTGGCTTTCCAGCTATTAAATAGTTGTCCTGTAAGTGACTATTAACATACCCACCACCTGCTACTAGTTTAATGAGGTACTGACACTAGCAAGGAAAAATAACAATAATCACATTTTAGAACTTTAAGGCAAGTCCTTATCTAGAGCACTTTTTATTTTATATTTTATTTCTTATATTATATATTTTACTGTCGTAGAGCAAAACCTTATTTTCAGTCTGTTACAAGAAATGATACTACAGGATAAGAATAAAAGTGTGAAACAAAACAAAAACAACAGAAAAGGTTTTTGTTTGCTTGCTTGTTTACTTCAGTATGTGTTATTGTAGTTACAATTAAAGTCTGATGAGTAAGAAGATCCCCCCCCATACTGTGATAGTTACCAAACTTTTTACTAGCCCTTGCCTATAAAAGCAGCTTGATCTGCAAAGATCAGTCTTGATGATGCCTGTATCACTTGGTATACAAAGCCTCAGCTGAGGATCTATGCAGCAAGCTACCGTTAAAGCCACAAGCCCTGTTCAGCTCATTTTCTCACCCTAGTCAGTTAACCAACTTCTAATGTATTGGCCCTCCTGCCTTGCCGTACTAGTAAACTCTGGAGTTGAGTAAGAGGAGCTTCACTGTTGCAGTTGCAGTTCAGTTTGGCTCTTGCTTACAGCTAGTTAAGCTCTTGATGTTCCTGTTGTAGTTACAATTAAGCTACTAACTGGTATGGTACCTTCTGTGTGGCCTCCTCTTCATGATTCTTTCAGGGAAATGCTTGGGAGAAAGGTGTGTCAGAAATGTTTTAGGATTAAATATCAAAACTTATCCGCCATGTTTGCACTGGTGTAGTAAACAGTGCAAGATACCAGGCTTGCCATTTCCAAGAATGCCCAACAATGAAGATCAGTCCCCATCCCAGGTACTTCTTTTTGTAGCATTTTTGCTGCCCTCTTTTTGTGTTGTGCAGGGGAGGAAGATGGCAATAAGCCACTCACAACCAGGGGTCATTTCCTGTGGGAGTGCACAGGAGTGGAGATCGGGCAGTAAGGAGCCCAGGGAGCGGGCACATGCAACAAGCCCCACCTCCTACTTCCAGCAGCCCTCAGTCGGGCCACAAGGAGCAAGAAGCAGCCAGGTAAGCTGCAGAGACCCCCCCGGCCCGCCTTCAGGTATAAGCTCTCCCTCCTCTGTGAGGGCAGATCTGTGTGTTCCCCTCCCCCCCATAGCTAGCAATCCAAAACAGTCCAGTGGGGCCTGAGTGGCGAGTGTTGCCTTCTGACACACTTCTGGTGATGTCAGAGGGTGTGGCATATGCAAATAAGTTATGCTAATAAGTTATGCTAATGAGCTCCTGCACCTCTTTTTCTACGAAATGACCCCTTCTCAAAACAGACAATATGCACACAGCCCTTACTCAACTATCATTATGGCTTCGCTGATGCTCAGAGTGTCTAAGAGCCAGCCTCCATATCAATTGGCTACTGTTTTTATAGATTCAGACACCTTTAATGGCTTAGTAGTATATAATAAATACATTTAAGAAGATACATTGAATTCCAGTAAGTAAATTTAGACAATAAAATATGCGTATTATGTAAAAAGACTGTATCTAAGTGTGGCTGATTCCGCTAAGAATTCTGCAACCATAACTGTAGTATCAGTATTAACATCAAGAAGATACTAAACAGTTTTAAGATTATTAGTAAGTAAGTGTGGCTGAAGGGGGGTAACAGTTTCATACGTGAAGATGTGTGCAGCTGGCAGTCCAGAATGATATGGAAGATTGTGTCTGGGGCCATGCTGGGACATTTGCAGAGTCTTTCCTGGGGGGGTGTTGTTAAATCAACCCCACAACATGTTTGAAGGAAAGACGTTTAACTGAGCCAACGTAAAAGCTCTATGATGGGAAGGAAGACTGAGATTATGTAAATAATTCTGTAAACTAGGGCCAGGGCTTTTTCGGTGGCAGCTCCTACCTGGTGGAATGAGCCCCCGGGGGAGATCCGGGCCCTGCGGGATCTGTTGTCAAATCGACCCCACAACATGTTTGAGGGAAAGACGTTTAGCTGAGCCAACGTAAAGGCTCTACAATAGGAAGGAAGGCTGGGATTATGTAAATAATGGGAGGCTGCTGTTCAAATCACAGAGATGGCCCCCTGGCTAGGGCTGCCAACTCCTGGTTGGGAAATACCGGGAGATTTTGGGGATTGACTCTGGATATGGTGGGGTCTGAACACAGTATAATGCCATAGATTTCAGCCTCCAAAGCTGCCAGGGGGACTGATCACTGTAGTCTAGAAGTCAGTTGCAATTTTGGGATAGCTCCAGGCCCCACCTGGAGGTTGGCAACAATCTATGGGGTCTCCCGAATATATTTTTAAAAATTTTTTAGAAACCTTTCTTTAGCTACTGTTTACAGAAGGCTACCAGGGGTGTGTGATGAGCACGATTCATCTTTTACTTCTGCCTTTATAATGTTAGCATTTTAATGGCTTCTCTGCAGAAAGCCTAGTGAAGAAGTTACCACATAGAGTGTCAAGTCACATACTCTCAGCCTAGCCTGCCTCACAGGCTTGTTGAAAAGAAAGGATGGAAGCAAGAAGAATGATGTAAGCCACTTTGGGAGAAGTAAATAAATTTCTTCAAGCAGTAGTCATTTTGGCCAGACGTTACCTAAAAATCTTAAATTGGCTGGAAAGTTATCTGAATGATGCTGATATCAAGATTTCAAACATGAGCTTTATTTTCATAGATATTGCATATGCTTATGAATACTACCATGGAACATTTTTTATCTGTTTCTCTCTTTTTCCTTCTACATATACAAACTGTCCACTCTATCAGAGAAGGAATACAGTCAGGATACACTTTTGTGCTTTAATAAAAGTCATCCTTCATAGTTAAATTACAGATCACAGATCACTGCTCTTTGTGTGTGTGTGTGTGTGTGTGTGTCTCTGTGTGTGTGTGTGTGTGTGTGTGTGTGATTCAACTGGAACTAAGGACAGTGTCTTGTGGTGCAGCCCCTGGAGGAACTCAGAAGAGAGACGGTTCCTCTGAAAAGAAATCAGCAACAATAGCCTATGGAGCTGGAACATCTTGGTGCTCCTTACTTTCCTGTGCCAGCATCCAAGCCATTATGCAGCCCTAACTAACTAAACTATCTAAAGCTTGCCTCGTGTGCTGTTGAAAGGCTGTCTTGTCCCGCCAACAGAATGTACAGAACACTTTGTCAAAAACATTCAAGGAGCCCAGTGCTGACTACAGCAAGGGGAAAGGTAAAATAAAAATGGCTGCTGCCGAGTTTGTGTGACTGCAACGGGTAAATCCCCTATCAGCCTTAAAAATTATGGGGAATGCTGAGGATATCTGGAAAAGGTTCAAACAGCAATTTGAACTGCGAATCAAAGCCGCAGGGGCTAGTAAAATGGAAGATGAGCAAGCAAATGACAGTGTTTTTGTCGGTTGGGCCAGTACACTGGAGATAAAACCACACATTTCAGACTGATGATTAGGATCAAGAAGAGAAGAAAAAGCGTAAAGGAAAATGTTGGAAGGTCGTTGCATCCTGGAAGAAATATTGATGCTTTTAATTGTGACTATTCATAGATATTAGCTCTGGAGTTCAATAGTCAAATGGCACTCTTTGGCACTTGGAAACAGACTGTCAGCTTTTATGAGGGAGTGCTTTAAAATGTTTCTCTGCCGTGCCTTAGGGCTCAGAGTGGTTACTCTGTCAGCAAGCCTAATTCAAGCTGCAGGAGTACTGGCCAGTGTACTAAGGAGGAATAAGATGACCTGGGTTTAATTCTCAATGTGAACTTAATTTGCAAAGCATGTTGCTTTGTGCACTATTGTGATGCATGGGCATGGAGAACAGAAACCTAGGTCCAAATTGTTATGGCGAGTAGCTTTGCACTATCAAGTTCTTGATAAAATGGGGAGATTCTTTTCATTTATTACATTTTTATTCCACCATTCCCCCAAAGAGTTGAAGGTGAAGCACATGACGCTTCCATTGATCACCACGGCAAACTTTCAAGGAGGATGTGGTTGAAGAACTGAGTCAAGAAGAGATTCCAAAGAAATAATCATAGTGCTCATTGACAAATTAAAAGTTTACATATCACCAGGTCCTAAATATTTACACTCAAGTATTCTTTTAAGAGCTCAGAACTGAATTGCTGATCTCCTAACAAAATAAATATATAATTTGGTCATCAAATCATCCTCTGTGCCAGAAAACTAGAAAATTGCTAATTCACGCTGATTTTTTTTTTAAAGGGATCCAGGAAAGATCTATGAAAATATAGCCTGCTTAGCTTAACATCTGTCCCAGGTAAATTGGTATAAGATGTTATTAAAGACTGAATTGTTAAACAAATCGAGTAAACATTGCTGAAGAAGAATCAGCTTCTGTAAAGAAAAGTCATGCCTCACCAGCCTTTTAGAAGTCTCTGAGAATGTCAACAAGCATTTATGCAAAAGTGAAAGGGTAGACATTGTCTATTTCGACTTCCAAAATATGTATGAGTAGTTGCTTCACCAAAGGCTTTTCCGTAAACTTAGCAGTCATGGGATAAGAGGACATGTCCTTTCACACACTAGTTAAAAAACAGAGGGTGAGAATAAATGGACAATTTTTGCAACAGAAGAGGTGAGCTGCCTTATTAGGAAAGGTTAATGAATCTGCCTTGACCTGGAAAGGCTGGACAGCACTTTCTACTACCAATGAATCTGTCGCTTTTTAATTAAGAAAAAAGGTGACTGAGGAGTGACACAATAAAGAGGTCTACTGACTTATGAAGTAGAAAAAAGCATAAAGAGATACACTTTTCTCCCTTTCTTATAATACTAGAACTTGGAGTCATCCAAGGAAAGTGATTCAAAGAAAGTAAATTCAAGACAACCAAGAGGAAGTACACAATGGGTAGGTGACTTGTGGAACTCATTGCCACAAGATGTGGTGATGGCTAGTGGCTTATATGGATTTAAAGGGGGATCATAGAGAATAGGCCTATTGTTGGCTACCTGAATAGGACCTCTGCATTCAGAGGGGGAATACCTCTGACACATACTGTGGAGCATTCAGTGAGTGAAGTTTTTTGGGTACTTCCTTGTGACATCTTATTGACCACTGCTGGAAAGAAGATGTTGGACCAGATGGATCATTGGTGTGATCCAACATGTCTAATTTATATATTCTTTTGCTGAAAAAAATAAAGTTGAGGGTGGATTTGAACCAGGGATTCCACTGATGATAACCTAGCACTGTATCCACTATACTCTAGAATATTACAACTGAACTCACATGGGCTGCAGTTCACAGAACTATGGCTGGGCCTTTTCACTCTGTGAGGTTTTAATCTTTCTCTCCTGGCAGCCAACACTCTTGACTACATTTTTGAATACTCTGTTTCTCAGTCTTGCATCTATAGATTTTTCCCTGCTGCCAAACCATATTTTCACATGTAGGCCACTATAAGCACAAGTGAAATGAATATTGTTGAGATATGTGATGAGTTTGCAGTCAAGTGTGGCAAATCATGGATTTTGGGTTGGAAACAGTAACCTATGGATCTTTATGCACCCAGAAATCACAGAATTGCAATAATGAAACTAGGCTGAAAGTTTCACGAAAACAATTTGTGAGCATTAACCCTTGTAGATTCCACAGAGATCTATTTCGTAAGTTTCATTGTGAGAGTCAGTATGCTGAGTTAGCTTTTATATAACAGAAAGCCCGATAAAGGAACAAAGCATGGCTGTCCAATAAAATAAGGAAGAGAATTATTCATAGATGGGGAAACACCCTATGTGACATCAGTTACAGGTACTCTTCACAAGAGATTTTATATTTCCCATGACTGCCCAACACTGACCCAACTTATGCATGTTCCAATGTTGACATTTTGGACTCTTACTAATATCACATCCACTGTTTCCTAGGCAGGCAAGTCTGTATCCTCAGGAGGAGAGCCCAGGTGCTTTGTTTCTGTGTGGTAAAAATAGCAAGCAGCTGCACACATCCTTAAGTCTGAGAAAGAATAAAAACACATTCACCAGATTGTTAGAATTAAAGAGTTTTTAGATATGGTGCCATCATTTGAATTGGGTTCTCCACAACAGCTATACCCTGCATTCATTCATGCCTGTCCCTGCTTCCCCATGACAATCAAGGAGCAAAGGGATCCTTAACATCGCTCCCAAAAGTAGCCACAAACGTTGACTTTGAGGGTCAGAGCAAAAGCATTGAAAGGCAGCACTTTTGAACAAGCGCTAAACTGTTTGCTGAGACGACCAATGCCAAATTCTTTTGCAAATCTGAAGCATTGCTTGGGGTTTGGCAGATTGTTTTGTACACATCAAGCTCCAAGTTTTTCTGCTGCCAGTATGTTATTTGGCAGGTGCTCCTCTTCAGTTTGCCTTTTGGAATGTCCTACATCTCATTTCTCCCTTCAAAAAGCCAAAATCAAGATAGAGTCCCTGAGATTAAGCCATGTATTAATGAGAAAATAACCTCACCACGAGAAATGCAGAAACAAAACTAGTTAAGCCCTGGGATGACACAAGCTATCTGGAGTTTTGTGGGATAATTCTGAAGTGGGTTTTGTTGCCTCCCCCTCCCCCTAAGAAAACCATCTGATACCTAATGATGGACTATTTCAGCAGAAGCCTAGGAATAATGACATTTGAAGTTACTATACCTTTAACTGTGGTCAGGATCAATACATTCTTGGTCACACACCTGGATGTTCTGATGGCTATAATAACAAAGAGCTTCTGAGAACAGTTTCTAAGTACTTTGCTAAAAATGCTGAAATTTATTTTAGCCTGTGATCATTAGGTTCAATCCTACGCAGAAAGACCAATGTCATTAGGACTTACTTCTGAGGAAACATTCTCATGCGCACTAGCATGGAAACGTGCCACTCATGTCAATGGGACTTTAAGCAGCTAATTCAAAGTGCAGGCACTTGAATGGCACAGACCTTGGAATCAGCGGCATTATCACTGTTTTTAATATGCCTCGGTGTTGAAGTAGCTTTCTAGGTGGAATCCATAGATGTCAGAGAAAGCCTAGGCTAGCCCTTCTCGGATGTGTAACCTTTCCAAGAAAGCTATCACCACATGCATTCTGAGTTTGTACAGCTGCACGTCATGACTGATGAACACGAGTTTCTGTGCATTTGAGTTGGTTTTTACTTTTGCATAATGACACCAAACAGGGGAGCCAACAGAAGGCCACGAGTAAGCTCAAAGCATACTAAAAAAACCATGACAGCAACTTGTACTATGTTAAACTTATTGTATCCCAGCTTGTATTTCCACTTGTGCAAGATATTGTGCCAGTAATTATTGGGGTCAACAGGTTTATCTAGTGCATTTCTGTTCACGCATTGCTCGATCCCTCCCCATCAAACCACTTATACACTATAAAAATATAATGAGTGTGGGGGTGTGGGGTGGTGTTTACTATACTGTTAGATTGCCCTTCCTCCACGTTCCAATGGATAGCCTACAATGTGTTATCCTATTTTATCTGTGTAACTACCCTGTGAGGTAGGTTAGGATAAGATAGGCTGCATTCAGACTGGCAGTTTCACCCAATATAGTTGCTCTTTGCAAATGGATTAAATGGGCTCAGTCACACAGCCACATCTGTCAGCCATTCCCCAGTTGTACTCAATCCATTGTACAATGAGTTGGAAATGGAGTAAACAGGAACCACATAACGTGGTGTTTTTGGTTTCCTGCACATTCATTGCATGTGGCTGGATGTCTGAATGCAGGGGAGCACATGCAGAAGAGATTGGCAGTCTGAACCTACAGTTCCATTTCTGCCACTGGGTTGTTGTTGTTGTTGTTTTGTGGGGGGAGTTTCTGACTCTATGCCCTTGAGTGCATAACCACATATGTGCACACACCTGCCTGCATTAAAAAAAATGACAAGGCAGCACAAATCCATGGTTGAGGCACTGCAGTAATGGGGATGTGTGCCCGTGAGAGAGCTGCATGGGTGACCCACATCAGAGTGTGCTGTCTGGTTGGTACACCCCACAATACTTCAAAGCGTAACAAATAGAGATGGTGCCATATTGCTCCAAGCCGCCAATGTGACCAGAGCCATAGTGATTCATCCAAGGCCACTCAGAAAGAATATGTATGTAAGTGAGGATTTAAAGGCACATTTCTGAAGTCTAAATGTAATTGTAACCCAGAAAAACTGCAGAACCCTGCATACAGTGATCCCGCTCCTAAACGATCTTTTCCAATGGGAGAATTGGAACGAGGGATTCAGGTCCCTAAATGAAAGCACCCTTGTGTCTTGGCAAGCAATTATGAAATTACTTTAAAAAGAAAATATTAAAGATATTATAGTTTTCAAGGTAACAAACATTTGTCATAAACCTATAACATCACAACCACAGGTATAACTGATTCATAATTACATTTGCAGAGACAAGATCTTCAGTGCTCTTCACAAAGAAATTCTAAACCTCTTACTAGAAATAAAATAATATGCTAAAGAGAAGATGACATGGGTTACATAATGCCAGTAGTTTGTTTAGATAAAAATGAAAATGAAAAAGGGGTATGGTTCCCAGGCCCCCACAGGGGCCCCTACTACCAATCAGCTGGCTGGCGAGGAGACCTACTGGCAGCAAAGGGAGGCATAGGTCAGTGTCACTGGCAACACAGTGATGTCACTTCTACAGTGATGTCATTGCAATGTTGGCCTAGGCCTCTTTTCACTGGAGGTAAGTCCCCCTCCCACCACCACCTGCCAGTTGCCAGGGGGTACTTAAAAAGGTTTCCCTTGCTTGAAAGCCAGTCAAATCTGACTCTAGGGGGCGGTGCTCATCTCCGTTTCAAAGCCAAAGAGCCAGCGCTGTCTGAAGACATTTCTGTGGTCATGTGGCTGGTGTGACTAAATGCACGGAATGCTGTTACCTTCCCACCAAAGCGGTACCCAGTGCCGGATTTACGCATAAACTAAATAAGTTACAGCTTATGTTTAGGAAAGAGACACAAGGGAGTAAATGTAAACATATGCAAGTCAGCAGATTAGCAAAATGTAGATTCTTAATTATGAGTTGCTAAATGGAAAAACGGGTCCTCTGTGCATTCTAAAATAAAGGAAAATCTCTGAAATAGCTATTCTATAAATCAAAGATGAAAATGCCTAAGACCACCCCCCGGATGATATTGTCTGAGGTGGGGGACATTTGGAAGGGCAGTAAAATGGGCTGTGGCCCAGAGATGAAAATCTGATCAAAAAAAGCTGGTGAAAAATCATGGAAGGGGCAGAAAGAGTGCAGCCTTTTGACAATACAGTTGTTGGTCATGATAAGAAGCAGTGATGTAAGCATATCACCTCATTCATATTCAGTGATCACACCAAGTGGAAACATTCTGCTGAGGAATTGTAAACATCTGCTAACAGGTCTGGAGAATGCAACAAAGAAAATGACCCATTAGTTAAGTGAGAGCACATTATAAACCAGGAAGAAAATGAACTTTACGGACCCATTCTGTTTGAGATTTGTAGGTAATACAGTAGGCCAGATGGTTAAAGACACAGAAACTTTGTTGCCCGGATTCTAAACACATATAGTTAGGAAACTTCCACGTGACCAGAACTGCCTGTGGAAACTGCAGAAAGAAGCCTTCCTGTCTTTTTCTTGTGTCGGCGCATGCTTAACCAGTAATGGGCATGCCAAAGGCACATGCTGAATGAAGCTAGGATCCAATTTTGACATGTCACTGCAAACAAGTGGTTGTGTTATTATGCCAACAGCTGATCCAGGCTGACTTCAACATGTCTCACCAATTTGTACATGTAACCTAACAAGTTCAATGCAAATGAAACTAAGGGGGAAGTCAGTGTTGGCTGACATTTTGTTATGAAAATGAGCCCTAAGTCCTTCTGATTTTAAGATTTCTTTCTAAGTAAGCATGTTTAGGAGGTGTTTTTTTATTAGGAAACTGAAATACATTTTAAGTTCAAACAAGGGTTGCTTATAATACCCAAATATGTGCTGCATCCACTCCACAACTCTGCCTAAGAATGGACTGTGAAAAGCAGCGAAGACCAGAAAGCAGGGAGTGAAACCATTTAAACCAGTGCTTTCTACTCCCTGCAAAAAGCCGTGGTGAGCAGAAAGCA
The DNA here is from genome assembly GCF_001447785.1 of Gekko japonicus. Taxonomy (NCBI): domain Eukaryota; kingdom Metazoa; phylum Chordata; class Lepidosauria; order Squamata; family Gekkonidae; genus Gekko; species Gekko japonicus. The sequence goes on along the minus strand of NW_015163094.1, from coordinate 2,126,307 downwards.
GGGGGTGAAATGCCTCCCAGCCATTTTACCCCCTGCTTTTTACTCGCCGCCGAAAAGCTTTGGCGAGCAGAAAGCTGGGGGTTATATGGCTCAGAGACATTAAAACTCCTGTTTTCTACTCTTCAGAGTTTGCTTCACCACTCCTCCACATGCAGCTGCTGGAGTGACCTTGGGTCATTCATAAGTTCTTTCAGAGCTCTTCTCTCAAGGGCTGTTCTCGAAAGAGCTCTCTCAGCTCCACCTACCACACAGGGTGTCGGTTGTGGGGAGGGGAGGGGAAAGGGATTGTAAGCCACTCTGAGACTCCTTTGGCTAGTGAAGGGCAAGGTATAAATCCAATCTCTTCTTCTTCATGAACCACCACAAACTGTATCAAAATTCATGGAAGTTAGTGACAGCTCTTCAGCTGGCGAATGTCGCTTCATGAATCGCCCAAAATTCATGATGAACTTTAGTTTGTGAGCTGGTTAGTGCCCATCCCTAATTAGGAAAGGGACAAAAAAACCTGCCAATATGGTAATGGACTTGTATGGATCTATTGTCAGCCTCATTTGGAATCCCGTGTACAGTTGTGGTATCTCAAGGATATCGAAGAGCTGGAAAAAATATAGATGAGGGCAAGCAAGACGATTAAGGGGTTGGAACACCTTTCCTGAAGCTAAAGCTTCTGGAATTTTTCAGTCTACAAAAAGGCAGCAGGGGGCATGATAGAAGTTTATAACATTATGAATGGTACAGAGAAAGTGGATAGAGAAAGCTTTTTCTCCTCCTGTAATACTAAAACTCAGGTGCACTCAATGAAGTTTATGGGCAATAGGTTCAGGCTTTAATGGAGGATAAAACAGATTAATGGATGATAGGGCTATCAGAGGCTACTAGCCGTGGTGAGTAAAGAGAACCTACATATACAGAGACAGCAAACCTCTGAATACCAGTGGTAAGAGGTAGCTTCAGGGTAAGGCCTTGACCTCTATGCTCTGTTTGTTGGCCCTGCAGGATGACTGGTTGGCCACTGTGTGAAACAGGATGCAGGATTAAATAGACCCCACCAGTATGATCCAGCAGGGCTCTTCTTATGTTCTTACCATTTAAAACTGCATTGCACTGTGATATTCTTTGACAGCTTTGAAAGTGTGAACGGCATTAAATCTTGGTTGATATGAAAACATAGTCCTTGTGAGTCCCAGCTACATTTTCTTACAGAAAAGAACAATTTAATATAAAGGGCTAATCCTATATATGCATTAAATGGTATTCACTAAGTGATACTAATGATCCAATGAAAAATGAATCCATTCTAACTCCACAGAACTGGGATAACTCTGTACAGGAAGGCACGGACTGTGGCCTAAAGAATAATTAATTAATTAGTCACACAATTTCCAATCATAACTTTTTTGCACCAGGACTTCTAAATACAGGATAGCTGGCAGTGTCTCTGGTATTCTCGATTGTTGTTTTTCTTAGCCACAGCTGATATCAATGCTGCACAGAAAGTTTAGAAATAAAGTCACTGCTGGTTTGAATTATGGGACAAACTTTAGTTCTTCCAGCTGTTCCTGCTCCGCAACAGTTCCGGCATTCAACATTGACGACACATCGTCATCAAGAGAAATCAGAGAGCTAAAGCAACGAGTGCTGAAAGGAACACTTAAAACTGCTCTCATTTGTAGCATTTGACATCAGCAAAATGCTAAATGTAAACAGGACTAGAATGGTTAAGCTAAACTTAACAGTCAAGCTAGTTCAGAAACATCGGTTTTATTTTAGCCATGGTTTTGAATGGAAATCCCCAAAGGAAGTTTCATTTAACATACATAAATAACTATTGAAATAGATGGCTTATTAAAAGAGCTTTCCATTTTTCTGGTTTCAGTATGCTTTCTGTCCTTTCGCTGCTTCTTTGTGACAATGTTTCAAAAGGTATTTTTTTAAAAAAACTTTGTAATGGCCTTTGGCCACATGCAATAAAATTTCCCTATTTACCTTTAAAAACAATATTACAAGGCATTAAAAATTACTTAAGGTTGCAATTGTAAGGGCTTCAGCTGACCTTTAAAGGGTCTCTTTGTGAGCCAAGCCTGTGGCCCACAACCGCCCCTCTTCCTCTCTCCTTCCTGATGGATTTCAAGGGCCCTCCAGCTGGTCGGCGGGTCACGTGGTGCCTGCCAATCAGCTGAAGCCCTTTAAATCAGGCAGGAGGGGAGGGAGAGTGGTGGCCAGGCGGGTGGTTGCTCTTGGGGGCAGGGCTTGGGGTGGGCTTCCCCTGCCAGCTAGCTGGCCGGGGTGGACTGAAGCCCCCAGAAGCAGGGGAACCCCCACCCAGACCTGGGGGCTAGCAACCCTATTACTGACGAGTAATTTATTTATTCATTCATTCAATTTTTAGGCCACCCTTCCCTGCAAGCAGGGCTCAGGGCGGCTTACAATAAAATTCAATATCACAACATACCACAGGATATAGTACTACCAAAATTAAAAGTTAAAACCTACAGTAAATAACAGTTAATACATAAAAACAGTTAGCTCAGAATGGCAAAAAACAGTTTAACAATAAAAAATTTCCACAGCTCCCCTGGGGGGATATGAGGGGAGGGCTATGAGAGTGCCAGGTTTCATACTGTACCATTGCTGTCCTAGATCCCACAGGGTGCGGATGTTGTCCGGAAGAGCATTCCACCAGGCCAGGGCCAGGGCTGAAAAAAGCCTTGGCCCTGGTTGAGGACAGTTGGATCTCTCTCGAACTGGGGACCACCAGGAGGTTTTTACTTCGCAAGCATAATGCTCGTCTGGGGGCATACTGAGAACTTATTTGAACTTAGAAACATGTTTATATAGGGTTGGGCCATTAAGGTGGAGCTGCAAATTATATTTAGTTACATGAACATTTTAAAAGTCCCCCCCACCAATACAGTTGCTGTGGCTATTTTTTTTAAAGGGGAATGGGTCTTTTAAACCCCTTTGTTCCTCTCTGGAAGTTTTCTTTACTCTACAATATCACCCCTATGTCATTTTTACTCCTGTGTGTGTGTGTGTGGGGGGGATACAGCTAGCTATGAATTGTGTTCAGTGGGGACAAGGGTGGCTCAGGGGGTGGGTTTTTCCATGGGAGAAAGGGCAGAGGAATAAATGTATTTATCTTCTTCATAAAGCAGCCCCTGTGGCTGCATTTTTAATTTTTGTAAATGAGTGCAGAACTAAGTATAATGTATAGCTCTCCCCAATAGTGTGTATCAAAGTCTCAGTTTTGACAGGCTCTGAATGAAAATGTACCATACTTTTTTGGTTAGGGTTGTTCACCTTGTTTCCCTTCAGCTGCAGCTGGTGTGATGCTGGAGTGGGAGGGGCAAGAGTAAGGAAGAGGCCAGTGTTGCCAAACTGTAACCACAGGGGACCCAGTGTCTTTACCATCTGGAAATATGAGGTAATGATCGAAGCCAGTTGCCCGACGGCTAAATGGCTAGGAGCATCCAGCAGGGCTGCTAATGTCAGTGTCGATAGCCATTCCTAGCCAATCAGCTGCAAAGCTCCTGTCTACTGCAGACTCCAGCTGTCCCTGCTTCTACAGCCGTCTCACATCTCATGCCAGTAAGGGCATTTGTAGTGCCATCCTAAGCAGAGACACACCCTTCTAAACCCATTGACTTAGAAGGGCACCTTCTTTTAAATGGTGGTAGCCTCTTCCCGCCTTATATCTTCCAGTGCACCATTTCCCTGATTGCTACTGATTACCGTCCAGATTTTCTGGTGCATGCTCAGGGTTATCTACTTGGTGTATTATTTTGTCAAAGCTTGGAAGTAAACTTTGGACAGCATTCAGAATACTGAGGCAATGTGGCAATTGAACTGATCCACACATGTCCACCTAGTCCACTGTGCAAATCACAAGTCAGCATAGATGGCACAAAGTACAAAGAAGAATGTTGTGCAGTCCTTTCAAAGGGGAGTATTTTAGCTTTCAGTTCACACGGATCAAATTCATTACCTGGTATGAGTCAAAACCGTTTCGGAAACAGCTCTACGGCTTCCTTATCAGTGCTCTATTATGGTACGTTGACTAATAGAGATGTTAAATAGTGGGTTCCATGGATGAGCAGGCTTGAGTCTAGTGATCAGCTCAACTTTATTTGTGATTTCAGCAAGAGCAAGACAAGACTCCAGAGCCTTAGCTCTGCTTTATAGCATGCAATTGCCACACCCAAACACACCCCACTCACAATGATACGCTATTTACATAACATTACTACTTGATTGGTTACTATCAGAGTCCTGGTAATCTATTGTTCTCGTGCTCTAAGCTCAGCCAGTCTCTGGTGTGACAGACCTGGAATGATTCAGTCCCAATACATAACAAGAGAAGTTTAGGGAAACAACAGAAAGAACTTTTTCTTTCCTTTTCCCTAGATTGAAACATGACTTGCTTGTGTGAATGTTACGTGGATCATGATTAAACTGTTCATGGCTATGTTTGTGATCCACTGATCATGCACAAAGAAGAAATGAGGAAACCATTCCCAATAACAAATTACTCTATCTGGACAAAATTGTATAGAAATTGTGTGTATTGCTGGTTGCAGGCACATATAGAAGCAAACACATTGAGGTTTGGTGTGAAGTCCAAGCACAGATGCATTTTGTTGCTTGCAGCTATTGTAAACACCGGTCATTTCCTGATGAAGCCAGTCAAAATTATGCAATTGACTTCAATGGGAACAGCTTTGGGGATATTAATTGTACACAAATGACACTTCTCTAAACTTATAGCCTGAGAAATGATTCAGCTGGCGGAGCGGCATTATTACCAACAACAATAGAAATCTGTGGGTGTGGAAAATTGACAAATGCAAAGGATTTAGGGGGTCCCTGTAGATTTTTTATGCAATTTACTATTTTCTCTGGATTCTAATAATTCATGTTGTTTTTAAATGAAATGTCTAGGCCTTGTGGTTGCAAAACCAGCCTCCTGCACTTCAAAATATAAACTGGTCTGCAGTTATTTTATTTTTGGCCTATTGTTCATTAAGAAATTGTAGCGGGTCTGGCTGAGTTGTAAACCAAGAAAGGGTCGAAACTGGTACAATTTGTCCTGACCTGGATAGCCCAGGCAAGCCCAGTCTCGTCAGATCTTGGAAGCTAAGCAGGGCCAACCCTGGCAAGTATTCGCATGGGAGACCTCCAGAGAATACCAGGGCAGGAGGCCAGAGGCAGGCTATCAAGCCACTTCTCTGAATGCTCTTTTTACCCCAGTAGGAGTTACCAGAGGTTGCCATTACTTCCGGGCATACATACACATACACGCAAGCAAACATACCCCCCCCAAAAAAACTGGCACAATTTAAAACACTGCTTTTAGTCTTCCTAGGAAAAAAACTGGATGACACAAATAAAATTTGAGTTGGACTGTTATAGCCCTTCCTATTGGACCTTTTTATATAGTTGCCTATTAGAACAGGCAAATAGACAAACTAGCAGCTTAATTAAATTTGGGAAGGCTCCACCCCTCAAATCCCCAGGAATTTGTCAGCATGTAGTTGGCAACCCCATCTCCTTCCCAGCTAGCCACCAACCTACCATTATCTGCCCCTTTGACTTCAGCTGACTTCTGCCCTCCCTTCTGCAGAGCAGTTGTAATACTGAGTGCTCTCCAGCCCTCACCTGGAGATTGGCAACAATGGTTCCCTATGTGAGTCTGACTGGTTTGGAGGGTGGAGTCTATGGCAGTGTACCTGTCTGAGGTCCCACCCCTCCTCAAACCTCAACCTATCTATCATAATCAACACCATCCATCCATCCATTCACCCTTTCTCCAAGGGACTCAGAGCAGCATACACATTTTTCCCATCTTCATTTATTATTACAACAATGATGTGAGGTAGGTTCAGCTGAGAGAGAGTGAATGGCCCATGGTTACCCAGCATTAACTTTCATGGTCAAGTGGAGACTTGAACCTGGGTCTGACAGATACCACACTTTAACGGGTCTTTGAGCTGGTCAGCTTGTATGGAGTGGTAAGGACTGAGGGTTCCTTAGGGTCCTAACATGACCGCTCTTGAGGCTAATGGGAACTGCTGCCTACCAAGGAGCTGGATCAAGATGGGTAGCTGTGTTAGTCTGTATGTAGCAGTAGAAAAGAGTAAGAGTCCAGTAACACCTTAAAGACTGTTACTGAGGTGACATATTGAAATGTGATGAAAATGTTGAGCATTGTTATTTCTGGCAAGTTTCCAGTGTGTGCCAAATTCACGACAGGTTGTAAGCTGCCTCAGTGGAGGGGGGGGCATGTTTGGTACCTGGACTTAGTTGCTAGAGTCCTTGCCTCCCCCATTGCCTAACACTACTGCTGCAGTCACATGGGCAGTTTGTGGTGCTATAGTGGTGTTACCTGAGCGGAATAAATGGGCCCCTCCATATGAGGACATCTGCCTCCTGTGGTGCAGTTTTCGGCAGCCCATGCTGTTCTACAATGGAAGCAGAATAAACAGATATCGGGGATAGTCCAGTATGAACAGATTGTTTGCAGTTCCCTCTGGCTTTTCTGATGTCTGAACTTTCCTGCAGTGATAGGAACCCGAATGGGATGTCTGAACTTGCAGATCCATTTCCACCACTAATTTATTTTTAGTTGCTGACCATATGCACATTAGCACATACGCACCTCCATCCACCTGCATTTAAATAAAACCCACCCTTACAGCTCGACCCATGGTTGAAGGACAAGACTATTGTGGATGCTCCCCCATGAGACGGCTGTGTGGGTAACCCACCACAGGGTGTGCTGTCTGGATGAAATACTCCACTACGCTTTGAACCAGGACAATTTAAGACACCACCATACCGTGCCAAGTCGCCAGTGTGACCGCAGCCTACCTCATGATTCATTCTGTCTAACATTTCACAGATAAAAATAAGGCTAAGGTCATGGACTCTAATCTGGGAGAACTGGGTTTGATTCCCCACTCCTCCACTCGCAGCTACTGGATGACCTTGGGCAAGCCATAGTTCTGACAAGAGCTGTTTTTGAAAGGGAAGTTCTCGAAAGAGCTCTCGCAGCCCTTCCTACCTCACAGGTTGTCTGTTGTGGGGAGGGGAAGGGAAAGGTGTTTGTAAGCCACTCTGAGACTCTGAGTGAAGGGCAGGGTATATGTCCAATCTCTTCCTCCTCCTCCTCTTCTCCTCCTCCTCCTTGAAACAGACCTATTTTCTGACCCAGTATGGTTGTTGGAAAGTCTTTCCCCTTCACTGTTACATGTTGCTGCATGGTGTTTTCCCCCCTTCTCTTTCTGATATAGTCTGCATTTATTTACTCTGCAATTGCCCATCCTGAACTGATTTAGAAGCAGAATCCCACCCCCTTTTTGGTTAAAGACCTACCAGCAAACCATAATTGTCCACAGGGACACATACTACATTCTCCAATAAGATGGCTGGGCCATTTCCAGAGGTATATCAATGGAAGATCCAGTATCAGGGCTTATCTGCAATGCAGTTGCCACTCTCCTGTTTCAGAAACCAGCAGGTGCTATTGTTTTCACTTCTTTTTCTTTGTAACGAAAATTCAAGTAAAAATGAGAGGAGGAGAGAGAAACCCACTGATGGGAATCATGTCCCGTTGTTGGCTAAAAATGATACTTCTGAGCATGGATAAAGTACTGCTGTGTTAGACTTCATCGGGTTCAGATTTTGCTGTTTAAGCTGCATTTAGGGGCTTGCAAAAATATTCATGAAACATTCCTCTCTTTTTCCCCTTTGTCCCGTTTTTTATTGCGCCCCTAATCTGTTGCTGCTCATCAGAGTGAGGTGAGGGAGGTAGAACTCATTCCTGGGTTGAGACAACTTGACCAATCCTCGTTCACCTTCAGGTAGAAAGTAATACAGTGTAGAGGAAGAAGAGCGATCTCATTCATTCAAACGTTTGCGTTATTCTTCTTTAATATTTTTACTTTTGGAGGGGGGAGAGAGAGAGATTGGATTTATATCTTGCCCTTCACTACCCAAAGGAGTCTCAGAGCAGTTTACAATCTCCTCCCCGCAACAGACACCCTGTGAGGTAGGTGGGGCTGAGAGAGCTCTTTCAAGAACTGCCCCTGAGAGAACAGCTCTGAGAGAACTTATGACTGACCCAAGGTCACACCAGCAGCTGTATGTGGAGAAGTGGGGAATCAAACCCGGTTCTCCCAGATTAGAGTTTGTGCTCTTAACCACTACACCAAACTGGGAAAAGCATTTGGGCATGCCTCTCCCAACCAACATTGGCCCAGTTGCTTCACTAAAAGCCCATTACTACTCCCAATCCATGGCAGGGTTGCCAACTTCCAGGTCGGGTCTGGAGCTCACCCATAATTACCACTCATCTTCAGATGGCAGAGATCAGTTCCTCTGGAGAAAATGGCAGTTTTGGAGGGTGAACTGTATGGCATCACATCCCTGTTACACTCTGCCCCCAAATTGCCAGGAATTTCCCAATCCAGAGCTGGCAATCACGTCCATTGCAATTTTGTACCTTTACACAATGATGTGAAATCCGTTTCCTAGGGAGTTGGGGGGAGTTTGTCAAGTGTGTGTGAAAATGTTCATGAAATGTGCTCTTCATTTTTCTCAGCCCTATTGTGAGTGCATTCTCTTCTCGGCTCAGTAAACAGACCCTGTAAGTGCACACAGATTGGGCAACAAAACTTCTGCATTTTCTAGAGAGGTCTGAACACCAGGCTTTATATGGGAGGAACCTGATCCTTGAGCATTCTGTTGTAAGGCCATCAGGGACAGGCTCAGGGACAGAAGTTGGTGGCTGCAGCTCATGGGCTCAGCCAGGAGCCCCCAAAGCAAGCTGTGGCTTTTTATTTGAAGTATAAATTGTCATCAAAGAGGAAGGGGGGACCTCCATAAAAACAGAGTCAAAAATGACCTCACTGTGCCCTGAGCACTTTGTTAGCACACTGGGCCAATACCTACAAACTGCTGGTGACCAGCCTTTCCTGTCAATGTTGGTACCTTTTGTATTTTTCCAAAAGTGCTATTCATTTGCTGCTTTTCTTTTGCATAGGATTTTTAAAAGTACGTTAAATAGGTATGGTTACAACCATTTGCCGTTAAGTGGTTTTCATTAAATTTATATTCTGTACCAGCAAGCCACATGAGTGTTAAAATAGGAGAAGAAAATTGCAACAGATGAAGAGTATTATTATAGGAGGGTTCGACAAGCAGGGAAAACAGTGATTGAGCATGCAAATCATTTCGCTTCCCCCCCCCTCTTTTCAACAATACATATGCTGCTGCCTGCATTTCCCCAAAGGTGCAGGTACAGCTACACTTGGTTGAAGTCTGTGCTACCTTTCGAAGAGGCACTGCGACAAATGATTTAGGTGGAAATAACCTCTAATCAGCATCACTTCATACCACACAGCAATCGAATTATTGTCAGTCTCATCCTATCTCCTTGACACACACACACACGCACACAAAGAGAAACTCTGAAGTGCTTCTTCCAGTTGAAGTTTTGCAGCTGAATAATAAATAAAAGAGGGCGCTGTACAAGCACGGCATAATGTGATTGTATCTTCTTTGTTCTTGTCAATCAGTCTTAACAAAAGTTAGAAAGTGCTGGGTGTCATGACTAGACGCTTCAGAGGAGATGGCTTGGAGTTTTCGATACAATCACTCGGAGAGTAAAAGTTCTCTTTTTTTTAATAGGGAAGTTTAAGGAAGGGTTTCAGGAGCTTGATAAAACTTTGACTTGCCTGCTACTTGAAAAGCACAATAATGCATGCATGAATTGCCAATAAATCAAAGACTTGCACTTTAAAAATTCCTATTTTGATATGAACACAGATCACACTTTTAAAAAGATAGCTCCAAGGTAGCTTTTCTGTCCTTGTTCAGAATTTAATTAATTCCGAGTAGAGATGTCATATATTTTAAACTCTTTTGAATTACATTTTTGAGTGGAAAGATCTAACCGTTCATGAGTATTTCATTTCATTTGTTTGAAAAGTTTGGACCCCCCCCCCCAAAAAAGGGTATGCCCTGATAGCAAATTTTCCTCCTATTATTAGAAAACTCCTAATTGTAAAGGTGCTAATGATTTTGCTGTTCTTTTAAAATTCAGGAAACAAAAAGCAAAGCTGTCTTTAAAAGCACTGTTCCGGCTTCAAAAAGCTACAACTGCATGTGTTTAATTTCTCTTTAAGCAGACAGCTGCAAAGTCCCTATATAATGGAAGGTTTGAGACAAAATGGTCCCCCACCACCTTGCCTCCATGTAATGCAATTTAGCTTCATTAAATTACTGGAGGGCCAGTTACTTAAGATGAATATTGATTTTCAGTCTGGGCTCTGTTTAAGATAATTCTGCGCAAGTAAGGTCTAACTCTGCACTTGGGTCTCACCCCCAAACGGAATTACAAGATGACAACTGACCAAAGGCAAGCGGCTTGCAAGAAGGGCAGCTGAACAGCAACATACAGCCTTTTAACTCTTTCCTGAGCAGACCATATCTCTGCATGCTTCAAAGCCCAGCACTGACAAATCTCTTGTTTCTTCAGTGAAGCTGCCGTCTTTTGTCTGGGGATGTGTAGCTTGGAGCTAGGTTTTGGTACTGTAAAGTATCTGCATCCCTGTTATATTTTCCTGGAGCAGCTGACATCTCCCCGTCTAAACAGCAACAGATGCCGTCATAAGAAGTCTTCAAAATGGGGATTTATTGCTCTTCTTAATGCCTGAAAATTGCAAATTATTCTGTGACACTAACAGAAATTAATAGAGCTCACTGTATTTTAAGCAAAACAAACATGTAATGGAGAAGTATCTCCTTCCCACCGGTGGATTGGAAGAACATGAGCTGTTATTTGAGGCAGTGTTGAAATGTGCAGCACACAGGATGTTAATAAAAAAAGAGTCAGCAGTGCATTTGCTCGAAGTTTTGTTGAATGGACAGGAACGTGCTGAAATTATAGAACTGGGTCATTCTTATGTCAAGGAGTTCTTTTCTGCGGCAATCTGAATTCTGTTTCTTTTGAATGAAGAACAAGGACAAAGGCAATCCCTCCCGCTCCCAGATCTAAGAATTTCTTATATTAATACACAGCCCTGTTACTTTAGGTGGTAATTGCACAACTTAAATAAAAGTACCCATCAATCTCCTTTGGACAAAGGGAATTCACTATGGGATTTTTTTTTGCATTGACACAAGTATCACTCATTTGAGAATCTTTAGAAGCAACTCTGTGACTGTCTGTGGAGGAAGCACTATTGCTGGAGAAGCAAATTCGGGGCACCTAAAAAAAGTTTCCATCCACCGTCATTTAGCTTGGAAAATGGCTTCTTACCAGACTTGGCCAGTCTGAACATGTGGCTCCATGCCATGGTAATCTTGCGGCTAGCCTACTGTAATGCACTCTAACATGGGTCTGGCTAAACTACTGTAATGCACTCTACTTGGGTCTGCCCTTAAAATTGGTTTGGAAAATCCAGCAGGTACAGAAAACCATAGCTTGGTTATTGGGATCTGGATGGAGTATGCATATTATTCTGCAGTTCCTCCATTGGTTATGGATCAATTACTGGGTTCAGTTCAATGTTCTGGTTATCACATACAAACCCCTTCATTGACTTGGACTTACATACATGCAGGACTGCCTCTTCTGCTTTGCTACCTCAGCAAAAGCGTTCTCAAGGTGCTACCCTGCAAACAGGTATGTAGAACAGCATCCCATACCTGAGCTTTTTCTGTTGTAGACCTGGCCTTGAGAAAAGGCCTGCCTGAGAGGGTCAGGAAAGCTCCCACATTTTTAACATTCCACAGACTGTATAAAATAGAATTGTTCAGGAGTGCACTTTTATAAGGATACAGGATCCTAGACTTGGAGGAAATAGAGCTACAGTATATGGAATGGCTCAGGAGGGTACTTTTATAAGGATACAGGATCCTAGACTATTTCACAGGTTAATTGCATGTATTATCTTGCTTTTGCTGTCTCGCCATCTACATTTGTAGTTCACGTTCTACTTGTTTATGGTTTATATTTTAGATTTGTTTTTGTCTGCATTATCTTCTATTTGTGTTATCCCATCCTATTGTATTGTTTACTGGATGTCTGGTTGCATTGTTTTTATGTTTTGTAGTCCATCTTGAGTCTCAATGAGAAAGGTGGTTATAAATGAAGCAAATAGATTAAATAAAGTATAGGAGGTTAGTTACAGTGCAATCCTTTGCACAGTTACTCCACTGAAATCAAACTGGAGTAACTCTATAAAGGACTACACTGCAAAGTATATAAATCGCACTGATTGTGAACAGAGGCCTGGATTCAGACTATACTTCGAATGTCCACAAATTCCCCCATCCTGTTGCAGACCCCCCCATATCATTCCTCAAGGTCCCCTGTAACTAGGGTTACCATCCCCCTGGTTGGGCCAGGGGATCCCCCAATTTTGGGGCCCCCAATTTGTCACCGGGCATGGCCAGTGGGGGAAGCCCCACTCCCAAACAGCAGTGTCCTGCAGTAGTGATGTCATTATGCTGGGGCCATGGCATGCAGATTCTCTGGCCTTCTGGTGGGGGACTCTGTTACAATAGAGTTTTTGCCCCGAACGCTAGAGTGTCACCATGTGACAGCCCTAGCATGATGACATGACTACTGGTGACGTCATCATGCAGAAAAATCCTGATGAGGAGCCAGGAGCCCCCCACTACAGTAAGAAGAGACCTGACAACCCTACCTGTCGTGAAGACGAGTGGCCTGTAGTGGGAGGAGGAATGAAAGAGAGTTCCACCTAAGGAGAATTTAGTTTGGATCCAAGCCAGAAAATGAGGCAGGATCCAAAGACAGACCTTTGTTTTTTATAAACATATCAAAACTACTTTAGCGGTGTGTAATGGCGGCGGCAGGCGAGGTGGTGAGCGGAAGTAAAGAAAGACGTAACATCGAGCAGTGGACCAGCAGCAGAGGCGGAGCCAGGAAGCGCAAAGACCTAGCAGCGCAGGCGTGGTGGAGCCTGAGGGACAGAGCCGGAGCCGCGCTGTGGTCGGCGCGACGAATGGCCCGTCAACTCCAGAAGACCACCGAGAAGTCTGAAGAAAGAGTGGATGGAGAGGCCAAGCTGAAGCCAGGAGCCGAGCCGAGACAAGCTGAGGAAATACTAACTGAACCCCACTGGGTGCTGGTAGGCAATCCCATTCCAATGATGTATGTGCCCATAGTTAGGGATAATAAACTATATAAGCCACTCAGAGACCCCGTGGGAGGGGTTCGAGCGGGATATAAGCTGAATGTAAATAAATAAATAAAAATAAATAGAACTGTTCCTCTATTCCAAAAAAAACCTGCCCTGTGACATAATTGTTGATGTTTTGGAATTCCAAAGGTCCTTGATCATATGGGACTAGTCATGGGATACTGTGAAAGCTTGCATTGAGATTCAGCCTGGCAGTGCCTCAATGAGGTTGTGATGGTTGTGGGCATGTTGCTTTTAACAATTCAAAACGGCCCCTCTTCCCTTTGCAGTGGCATGGTACTGAGCTCCGTATTTGCTAGGAGTCAAACATATTGTCATTCTGTGTGCTCTGCCTGGCTGGGATTCAGTGCAGTTTCCGCATTTTGCTTAGGGAGGGGGAGGTGTCACATGATTCATACCTTGGTCGCTTCATCTGGCCGGTTGATAAGGATGAAACCACACCACATATTGGGCAAACCATAAGGACATGGATAGGTATCTGACACATTGATTTGGAAAGCATTTTCTTTTTGTCAGTGTGTAAGGAAAACAAATCAGCAAGGTTAAAGAAGGTTTGTTTATAAATCCTGGGTGCTTTGGAAGTCTCCGTTCCAAGAATAAGTCTTTTAAGCAGTACAGTATACAATACACTAGGAAAACGCTGAGTCCAAGAACCATGTGGACTTTGCAGATATTAAGGGACCTCATGCAGAGATAGTTGTACCCAATTTATGTTAGTTGGCAGCAACTGAACTGACCTACTTCAGCTAAGCTAATATTTGACTTTTTTATGAAGGGTAAGGAATCTTTTGTCCCAAGTGTTTGTGAAGTTGTTGATGTGCAAGCAAAGAAAAACAGAAGAAGGTTGACTTAGGCTAGTCATGCTTGGGACAAACCAATTTCCAGTGGCACTGCCAGCTTTGCCTTGCTCAGCTAATAGCTGTACAGGTCTGAGAGACAATGGCAATGCATCCCTTGACTGTCACCTTTCCCCACTTTGCTGGCCCCAGCATAGCAGCCAATGCTTCGGCTGGTTTTGTGGAGACCTGCCTCTGGGTGCCAAACAAAATGGTTTGGTGTGCTGCTGTCAGAATGTATGCTGAATGTTGCCTACCGTTGCATTATATGGACTGGGGATAATCATTGGCAAAGGGTAAGGCATGCCGGATCAACCATGAGCTACACTAGATCTGTGTCAGTTCCTGTATTGATTGCTGCTGATCCCAATGGAGTACGCAATATCAATAAGAGTGGCACAATTCAAACAAAGTGCTTCAGCTTTTCCTTCCTTTACTAGGGAGATTCTCTTCATACTGAAGACCACACATCTCACTACTACCAACATCACCATCATTTATGTTAGTGCTACAGTCTGTGGATAAAGGTCTAGATTAGGGCTCTACCAAAACTACTCACTTTAGTGGCCGCTGAAAAGCATTCCTTTCTCAATCATGCCTGGGGGAAAAAGCTTCCACCTTGTAATATCCCCCTTTGGTTGTGGGTTCCCAGGTTACTCAACTCAGGCACCATTCTCAGGTCCCTTCAGCAGAGACAAGCTGGCTCAAAACATCAACCCTTTGTTTGCAAGGAGACAACTCAAAAAACCAACAACTTCAGCTAACATACAAAACTGGAAACTGAAACAAGAGCTCCACTCAAACAGGACCAAACTAAATCACACAGATATTAGAGGAGGAGCGGACTGTTCCATTACATAGTTACATACACACATATTTACAATAAATATACCACACACGTATTAACCCAGGGCAGATGGGGCTGCAATAAAGGGTTCTCAAAACACTGAAAGAAACATGTCTGGAGGAAAAAAATAATTTGAAGTAAAACTAATTTTGGATAATCCCTCTCTGGAGGTGGGGTAGGATTATCAACTCCAGTTTGGGAAATTCGTGAGAATTTGGGGGATGAGCCTGGGGAAGACAGGGTTTTGGGAGAGGAGAGGTATCAGTGGGTTATAATGCCACAGACTCCACCCTCCAAAGCAGCCACATTCTCTACGGGAATGGCTGTCTGTGGTCTGAAGATCACTTGCACTTCCAGGAGCAATCCAGGCCCCACCTGGAGGCTGGCAACCCTCGGGTGAGGAAAGCCATGTGCAATGGGAGAGAGGGAGAGACAGTGGTGGGGAGGGGCACGGAGCCATGGCTGGTGGCAGACAGAGGGGGGAGATTTCCTCTCTCCCTTAAATCCTTGCCATTCTCTCCCCTACTGTTTTGGTAACTATAAAGAGATGGATTTGAACCAAAAAGACCTGGATTAAAATCCCACCTGTTTCCATTCCAGATTTAGTGCATGTTTCCCCTTCTGCAAAAAAGCAACAATAAGGATCTGGCTGCAGATTTGTTGGTAGCATTAAAGAGGTAGGACTGAAAGTATTTTGCAGAGTAGAAGCTGCAATATACATTATTAATACAAATAATAGCCTAATTCAGTGTCTAGAGTTTTAGTGGTAGCCTCTTTCTATTAAATAGATGTTTATTAATAAAGTGGAACTCAAGGAGTTCAGTAGGAAAGAGAGAGTTTCTGCCTGCAGATTTATAGGTTTGCTGGATCTTTTCCTGGAGTCTTAATTCACCTTTTAGATAAGGAACAAATCCAGGCACTAAAACTGCAGTGATATAAATCTTTGATTGTCCCCAGCTGCTAAGAACATGCAGAGTGAATATGCTCTGTGGCAGTGGAGGAAGGTTAAATTTGTAGGAGCAGGTGGAGGGGAATTATAACCCAAAGAAGAATGTCACTATGGCCTTATTTGCTCAGGTAAGTAAACTAAGCAGGATTTTGAAGTGCACTGAAGAAACGTATGAAGATATTACATTGGGCAGCTTTTCAGATAAAATGAACTTCCTTTAACAAGACAAAGGTCAATACCTAAATAAGATCTGCTGGGGTACAGTGAAATTTTCAGCAAGGAAAAAGATTCATTGGTGCTTTAAACGGTGCGTTAAGCTAAATATGTATGTGTATGTGATTAACTTATTGAGCTGAATAGTACTCTGATTAATTCCTTCTCTACTGGCATTAATGGGCAAAGTCTTTACCTCCACTGATATTAATATCTGAATGACATGGATTCTGATTCGTGTATAAATGGCAGCTCGGTAACTACCACTCAACTCAGTGGAAATCCTTTCAAAAAAGATGTGTTAGACCAACCACTTAGGTTATTCTGCCTGCCTCTTAAATTTGTTTAATCTAAGTGAGTCCAATATGACTGGTATCTCCAAATAAAATAAAATATTTATAGGAATGTTTGTTCCATCAGTTTCAATAGAACTGACTTTCAAATAACTGCATATGTCACCCATGACCTGGATAGCCCAGGCAAGCCGGATCTTGTCAGATCTTGGAAGCTAAGCAGGGTGACCTCCAAGGAATACCATGGTCAGGATGCAGGGGTAGGTTATCAAGCCAACTCTCTGAAACATCCTAGCCCCACTCTGAGTCACCAGAAGTCACCATGATGTCCAGGCTCACAAGCACACACACACACAAAATACTCACAAAAATAATTACCCCCCCCCCCAACCCCCTCCTGTTGTACACATTAGATTCCATGTCAAAAATGAAGTCAAATGAGGAGGAAGTTCTTGTATTTTATTGTAATGAAATATGGAAAACAGTTAGACCAAAGGACCCATCAAAACTGATTGCTTTCTTCTCAGCATAATCAGGAAACATGCCTCAATTAATAGGAAAACAATTAGACCAAATAGTTAACCAGAAATTGACAACTTTCTTCTTTTTCTTCTTCATCTTCTTCTCGAGCATATTCTGAACATATTCAGGAAATACATAAAGTTAAATACTTAAAATGACATCATCATACCATCATCATTGGAATAATATTCAAAAGGCATAAAAATCTCCTTATTGGTCAAATGTAAGAAAAATGTGCCTATGCAATAGCATCACATATTTACTTGACATGACCTAAGGCATATCGGCTAAAGCTTGTTCTTCCCCAAACAAAAGTATTCATTACTGATACGAGACTAAAATCCTATCTGACCCAGACATTGAAAGGTTTGCCCTAAGAACTACAGAATCATGAACTTTGTACCTATTATGTTGCTAACAATATCAGACCTACAAGAGGAAAGCCTTCTATATAACAGGCCTTTCTAACATCCTAATAAAATATTACTTAAAGAATAAATCTATAAAAACCAGACAAATATGAATATGAACAATCAAGAAGGAAAAACCTATATATTAAAATCTTTATATTCCCATTCATACTACACTCCATATGTCTGTGGCCCAAACTGGTAAGGGCATGAGTGCCAACAAGTGGCTGGTGGACTGTAAAGCAGACAAATGTCATGGCATCAAAGGAGTCTAATCAATAATGGGAGACTTTACATTTTTCACAACAGACAAGGTGAGTTGGGTGGGCGCATCTCTTTTTCTGTCCTCAATGTAAAAACAAAGCAGAACAAAAAATGTCTGCCTAGTGAATACTAACGTTAATTTGCCACAGTATAGTTCAATTGCTACAGCCAAACTTGAGTTCAACTTGAGTGCTGCCAGAATCAGAAACAACCTGGGATCCATCTATCAATTGTCTTGAGCCCTCTAGAGGAACAGCAAGTCACAAGAGCACACATACACATGAAGCTGCCTTATACTGAATCAGACCATTAGTCCCCCATAGTCTACTCAGACTGGTAGTGGTTTTCCAGCATCTCAGGTGGAGGTCTTTCACATCACCTACCACCTGATCCTTTTAGCTGGAAAGGTCCGGGACTGAACCTGGGATGTTCTACATTCCAAGAAAATGCTTTACCACTGAGGCACAGCCCCTCCCTGAATAAATGAATATTCAATTTACTGAAACATTCAAACTTTCTGAATTTTCTTTCTGTATGTGCATGTTTTTCCTCAGACTGCTGGACTTAAACTCTGTCAAAAGATTTTGCTGTTAACACTTTCACTTCACACCCACTGCTTGCTAACACCATGATGCCACAGATTAATCTGTTCCCCCCCCCTTTCCCACCGAAACAGTGAAAAGCAATAACTAAAGCCCTCATGCACATTACCAGTAGTGGCCTACTTCCCATCATTTTGAGTGCTGGTGACACAACCTCTACAAAATCAACATTACTAGCATTATCCTTAAAAATAATCTGCCCGCATTTGTGCAGAAAGGAGAACAACAGCAGATAAGGTGGTACCCATGTAAGAGTGTCCATTTTCTCAGTTCACTTTTCCTAGCACATCTGGCATTCTGTCAAAAAGCTCATGGGCTGAGGCTGGGACCTTTCATGAGCCACTGGGGACTGAGTCTGTTAAGGTGTCAGAGGTCTCTTTAAGAACACAAAGGAATAGGGATGTTTGACATCAGCTACATGATTGACATGTGCCATGAAGACTTTTGACTGGCCAAGCCTTGTATCAGTACTGGGAACCTGGCTTTCTTTCCTTGTCTGCTCATCAAAACAGTATGCACTGCATGCTCCAATGGCAGCAGTACCTCTGGCTCCAGTTCAACATCCCTGTTGCAGCAATTGACCTGAGGGACCCTAGTTTGGAGAACACACGGTCCTGGTTGGAATTCAGTTTTGACCACCCACTACCCTTGTCTGGGCATGATAGATTTTAATACATGCTCCAGATAATGATTCTAATGAGAGGCAGATTCACAAAATATGATAAGGCCATGGTGTAAATGACAAAAGAAGCCCAGACAGCACTGTCCACACCAGCTGCCTATGAATTTCCCTTGCACACATTCTTTCCATTTTCCTTCTGTTTTGTTAAAATAAAAGTGTTGCCTGCTATGATTTTAAAAACGAGTAAGCTCACACTGTGAAGAAAAAAATATGCAATATGCAAAACTGATTTGTCATTGAGTCAATAACTGGCATCAGGTACATTACTTAGCTTACCATCAAGGATTTGCCATGCCATATGATTGATAACTATGTGCGTTCTCATAACATAATTTGTTCCCTATCACATTTGCACACATGGGCCACAGCCTTTTGTTACTTACTACATGTCTGGTATCTTTGTTTCCCACATATACCAAAGAAGAATGCACAAGTGCCTCGTTTCAGCTCTCCAAAGTCATAATTCTGTCCCTAAAATATTAGGGATGATCATAGGAACCCCGTAGACCTCATGAAGGTGGGAGATATATGAGAAGCTCAGAGAGCCCATAAGCATGTGGATGTTGGAATGATCAAGTTACACTCTCCCTTTCTATAGACTAATGGCTGTTTCCCAGACTCTTTATTGTCACAGAGTATATTCTTACTGGTCAAATTATCCCCCCCCCAAAAAAAGTGCAATCTAGTTTCCCACAGTCTATATTTTAAGGTTCAAGGAAGAGTTTTGAATCACAATGCTAATTATTTGACAGAGTAGCCTACAAAGGAACAGTTGTGGAATTTCTGTTACTGAAATCAATTATATGTGGAAGTAAAGACCCACAAAATATAATAGCAATGAATGCACAGCAAGTTCTGTTTTTTTACTGGTCAGTCTCTAGCATACCAGCTAGATTGGAGTCTAGTTGCATCTTAGACACCAACAACATTTTGGGGGTATGAGTTTTCAAGAGTCCAAGCTCCCTTTGGCTACCCTCTTAGAGCAACCCAGTTGTCGTCAACCAAGGCCAGGGCCTTTTTGGCTAGTGCTGCGTCCTCCATTCCAGCTAGAAAACAAAGCATGGCACAGAGAGATGCCAGCCTCCAGATGAGACCTGGGGATCTCCCAGAATTCCAGCTCATCTCCAGACTGTTCCCCTGGAGAAAATGGATGCTTTGGAGAGCGGACTCAATGGCATTGTACTCCCCAGAGGTCCTTCCCCAGACTCCATTGCCAAATCTTTAGGAGTTTCCCAACCTGGCTCTGGCAACCCTACCCCCTGTCAGAACCCCCCCTTCCCTGACAGCGGTAGAAGGGGACCTTGCAACCCTAAGGCCTGAGATCGAAACAACCGTCTTCTGCCCCATATACCCATCAGCAGGCAATTTTTTCCCCAGCTAAAGGAGGCAGCAGTGGAAGGCAAGCAAGTCAGCAGGCAGGTGAGAAAGACCCAGGTTCCAATCACACCACCGAGGAATTGCGGGCGGGAAGCGAGGCTGTTTGCCCCAGGGTGAACTGACGAATGTTTGTGCGATCAGACTTCCGCCTGCCTGCCCCACAGTTCTGCATAATACTTACCTTTCCCTGGTGGTTTTTTGCGCCGCTCCTGCGGCACAATGAGACACCCCGCCAACAGCTCCGGGACACCAGACAGATGTGTCTGTCTGATCACGTTCCTTTAATCCGCAGGGGAATCGTTTGCCTGCTGCAGCTTCTGCTCCATATGATCGCAGCCCCAGATTGCTATATCAGTGTCCGATTCATTGGTATCCTAAAGCCAGATATCCATAGAAAAACTCATGCGGACTTTCTTTATATACTACGTGTGTTTTCTTCAGGCTAACCTTGTTTGCGATAAGCAGGTGATGAAGATTAAGTTAACATAACTCAGATAAATGTTTTAGTAGTAAGTTTCCTCAACAACAATCAAGAACGATATAATTTGAATGCTAATGACACTGGTGTATTGTTCTAGCCAAGAGTGTACTATGAATCAGGAGGGTCCTGGGAAAAATATCATCTCTGCCATAAATTCACTTTGTTTTACATCTGTCTTTTCACTTCAGTCCTCACCTCAATCTGCAGCATCATGATTATAGCACTGACCTGTGCTGGAACTGGGCAGCAATGCCCCCTCTAAGCTGGGGAGTCTTGTAAGCAAAAAATTCTACTTTGTGAGCTTGAAAGTTGTGAGTGAGTGATTTGGCTACTGCATAAATTAGTTGCTCTGGAGCCATCCTTCTTGAGCTAAGACAAAAATGTGTGAGCTGGAAGCTAAAAAACTATGACCTAACTCACACTAACTCAGCTTAGAGGGAACACTGCTGGGCAGTTCCAAGGATTTACCAAGGGACTGCATGTGAAGTACTTTGAGCATTCTGGAGAACTATGTAAATATTGTTTTATTAGTGGTAATATTAATATATGTACCATAGTATTATTAACATAAGGCATAAGCCAGCGGAATTCTCATATCCTGGCACAGCATAGTTAAGCCACCAAATGCCAAGAAAATAAAAAATTAAGCTGCCTTCTGTAAATCAAGACATCAATGAAAATAGAAAAAAAATTATGTGGAAACAAAATTAATAGCCTTTTGATTCAATTTTATCTGCTTTTAACCAAACCTGTAATTAAAAAGCCTACCTCCTGGCTTTTCAATGAGGACATTTTTTTAATTGATTGTAGAATACACCTGTATAAAAATGTAAGGTTTGTGAATAAATCTGCCTATGTCAGAGTAAGCGTAGCATTATTAGAAATCCTGTGGCATTTTTGTTTTTGCTTTTCACAGAAACTAAAAAGTAGTCTTCCGACACATTTTAGGATGAAGGGGGAGGGATGTTAATGATAAATAAAGACACCTGGTATTCAAATTTACTATATTTTATTCTTATATTATATTTTACAAATGCATTCCTCCTAATAGCAGAGCTTCTGAGTAATAATTAATGAGTAAATATTCTTGATTTATATGTGTATTTCACTAAAGGCTCTTTGAGGTCTTGCAACTGCAGTATGCAACAATATTTTTTCCCCATAGAAATTCCATATACTTAAAATAATATGTTTCTTTCTCTCTCTCCTTTTTAATATCAAAATCTGAGAAATAACCTGCCAAACCAATCATTTTTTCCCAGGAGTCTTGCAAAAGGCCTGGATGTTAATTGCATTTAACCTAGAATGGCGGAGCATTTTTTTCCCCTTTATACAATAACTAATATGTAAACTACTGTTGCACTTTGAAATTACTTTCACTTAAATTCTATTATTGGCACTCCACAGTGGAATATATCTAGGGTCCATTTCATTAAAAAAGACTAATTACGCTGGCACTGTGCAGCGCACCCGCCAATCTCTTTTTTTGCTCTGGTTCAAAAAGGAATATTCACAATATCGAATATAATGATTTGCACTGGCATGCACAAGAAAAGAACTTTTGAAAATGGGTTGCTCACAGGAATGCTATTTTGATTGAGAATGGAAGGAAACCTCTGGATTTTTATAAAGAATTTAGCCTTGCAACATAGCAGCCTGAGTAAAAACATTTGCCCTTGCTTATTTTATTTTGCTTTGGAATGAAAACTGAACAGATAATCCAACCTTTAGAGAATTTTTATAATAGCATTTATGTTACTAAAAAGAGGCCTACTTCTGATACATAGGAGCCAAACAATTAGAGTTGGATGGAATGGTTAGTTCTACCTGGACAAAAATGCAGGCAATACTGGATGTTTCATCCAGACAGATCTGTCCTCCATCTCATAATCTGTGCCATATCAGAGTTCAGTAACAGTGAATCCACCAGCATCTGGTGAATACACAAAAAGTCTCCTGCATCATCATCATCATCATCAACATCGGCATCACGACCATATTCTTCAGTA
Organism: Gekko japonicus; assembly: GCF_001447785.1. NCBI lineage: Eukaryota > Metazoa > Chordata > Lepidosauria > Squamata > Gekkonidae > Gekko > Gekko japonicus. The sequence goes on along the minus strand of NW_015163094.1, from coordinate 2,103,593 downwards.
GCCTGAAATCACTTGAATGGACCTCTGAATGAGCATGGATTAAGGCTGAGTCAAATGTTCTCCAAAATGACTTTTTTTTAAAGTCCAAAAGCAGTAATTGGCCTGGAGATGGGGGGGGGGGGGAAGTAACCATATCCATGGGAAACCTTCTACTTTTTTCATAAGAACTTAAGAGAAGCCAGTGTTGGATCAGGCCAATGGCCCATCCAGTCCAACATTCTGTCACGCAGTGGCCAAAAATACCAGGTGCCACCAGGAGGTCCATCAGTGGGGCCAGGACATTAGAAGCCCTCCCACTGTTTGCCCCCCCCAAGCACCAAGAATACAGAGCATCACTTGCCCTAGACTAAGAGTTCCTATCTATACCTTGTGGCTAATAGCCACTGATTGACCTCTGTTCCATATGTTTTCATGCATACCTGCCCCCCATCATGCTGTTTCTGAAGACTTTTTTGTTTGTGTATTCCTCACTGAGTGATCCCAGCCAATCAGGAATCACATACTTGATGCGATCATATCTAGGTAGCGGATTAGAACTAACAGTTTTCTAACATTACAAAGGACAAATTAAGTCCATACTGGTTCCATATTGATCACATGGGTTATCATAGCTGAGCAGAAATCATCAAGCTAATGGTTTCATAGTCCTTTTGGAACAAGAACATTTTTTTACGAAACAGAAGCCCAACTTTTGGCTCATGTCTAATTAATATTACAATACAGTCCTTCAATCTAGGCTTCACTCAGGGTTAAGATTTGCATTTGATATACAACTAGAAATATTGTCCCTCCCCTCTTTATGAAGAAACAACTATTATAAAATGCTGTAGAATTCATGTCCATCACATTTCTTATCAAGTAGCAAATGCAGACTGGATTAGTGTATGTCTGAACCTGACTATGTAGGTATCATGCTCTCCAATAAATATGCTCATGAAAAACTAAGCAGTACCACAGAATACCAAAGTATTAATCTGTCAACAGCTTATCCCTTGTGGTGATTTGGGGGTGCTGTGTAATTACCACCACCACCCAGATTAGTTTATCTGACCGCAGAGCATTATTGATTTGTGCATTTAAACTAATAAAGACCTTACATTCAAACTTGATCTGGAATAAAAGGCCTTGTTCAGTCAATACACTTCATGAGAATACTTCAAAGGTCTTATCAAAGGGTTGGTGACCTATACATTGATATTGGCCCTTTGCTGTCAGGGGAAGAACCCGCCCGCACTTGGTCTTTGACCCTGCCCTCTCACTTTTTCCCCCTAAAGTGCCATACCGAGCAATAACTTATTACAATTGAGCATCTTCAGTTGTACATACAAGAGTGGGAAAGATAAAAACTGAGTAAAGAACAAAGATTTTCTTTCTTGGGAGTATTAAATTGATTTCCATGTATAAAATATCAGCTATGTTTTTAACTTTGAGAATTCAGGCTTAATGAAGCCCCCAATTGCTTATGTTCCTTTTCATAATGGTGGATAACATACTCTCTATCTGTAAATATAGGTGGTGGTTTAATTAATTAATCTAGGCTATGAAATAGCTGTTTAGCAGTGATGAAGCCTCTTCTTTCCATCAGGGGATTTGGTGCTTTGTATTTTGCTTATTCTTTCCTTGTTTGGATCTTCTCATATGCCCCTATCCCATGGTGCTGCAGGTATGCCATGCAGGGAATTGTGCAGACTGAAAAGGGGTGACATAGAGCCTGTGGGAAATTTAGGCTATGGAAGCCCCCACCATAACCATAGATGTTGCTGGAAAATATGCTATGTGCTAGGTAACGCTAGCACATATCATATATTCTGGTGATTGTCTGTCTGACAAAACCAGGGTGCCTTGGGAATGTTCAGCCTCAAACACTAAGAACTTGTTATTTGACTCCACATCTCTTACATATGAAGCTTAAACTTGTGTTCCTTGAAAAAAGGTCTTCTGTTAGGGAAGAACAATGACTTTTTAATTAAAATGTTGCAATTTTATTTATTATACTTTTATTCTAATTATAATTTGAATTCAAGGAGTTTACAGCAACTTACCTGCGGTTCCCAGGTAGTCTACCTTCAAGGCCCTCCTCAAGTATTACTGGTTACATCTGTTTTTTAATCTGCTTGAATGGGTGATGATGTCACTAGCTTAATGTCTGAATTATGTAATCCACTGGATCAGGTACCTATTACCAGTTTACAAGGCTGGAAGCAGTGATTCACTTGGAACTCTGGACCAATTTTTGAAAACACTATATAAAATTGGTCTACTGGATACCTGGACTGGCTAACTTCAGTGTTCTATGTTCTATATTAGCAAATCATCCTTTATGGTGGATCATATTATATAACAGAAATACTACTATCTAGGAAAGGGATTCACTGTGGGGAGGGGTTACAGGTCAGTGGTAGTGCATCTGCTTGGAATGTAGAAGGTCCCAGAAGATTCGACCCAGTGTGGTGGGCAGGGGGGGGCACTCACCACCAGTGCGGTGGGTGAGCAGGCCACTTAAATAATGTAATTTATGCAGAATTTCAAAAGAAAAAAAAACCTTTACAAGGATTAAAAACATGACAGATGCTTCCCACAGGTTCATAGTCAAAAAGAGGCAAAAACGAAGAAAAGAAAGTGTATGACACAAATGAAACTTTCTTAGTTACGTGGCCCTATAGTGTTTTCAAAGTGAGTTCCATGAATCCAAAATTCACAATGACTTGGGATGGTTTCTTATTTTATTTCATACTCCTCCCAGTGTATGCTTTTGACACCCCAAAAAGCCTATTAAAGCTAGAAACTACATTTTAAAAGAACAATTTATAATGAAGGGGGGTGGGTGGGAGATCCACACATTACAAGGGGGAAAAACTCTTTACCGGGAAGGGGGAACTGCAGGGTAGAATCAGCACAGAATGGGGGTGCTTCCCTAATCCTGATTTATGTGCCCCCCTTTCATTCCCATGTTCTTCAGAAATGATGTATTTAGGAACTTAACCTTTGCTAAGATGTTGTTAGTTCAGCTCTGAATCTACCCAATATAATTATAAGATTTTCTATGGAAATGCAAGACTGATTCTATAATAGTGACACTAGACTTCCCCAAATAATTTACCAGTGCCAAAACAATAGAAGCATTTTACAAACTTCATGCACTCTATCATATAATTGAGTGGAAAAACAAGACACCCGACAGGAGTGACAGTCTAAGGATAGCTTCCCAATTCAGAATTTCATCTAGATTTTAAACAAAGTGAATTTTTCTCCTCTAGAAACCACTTGCAAAATGTGTATTGTGGATATAAACAGACAATCTCTTCAACACAATTTCTTTTCCTGGTCAAACCATGCAAAAACAAAACAAAACAAAAGCCTTAAAACTCACAATGGAGTAACTTCCATTTCAGATCAGTTTCTGCTCTTCTAACATGGTCTATTTATTTTTATTGGTTTGTTTCTCATTAAATCCTTCAATTACTCTGCAGTGTAAAATGGTGAAATTATTGGCATGTGCCACTTTCATCATGTATCTGAGTTTGCTTATTACACTTGCAGAAAATGCTTGAATGGTATCCGGCTCTGCTGTGGATTGAGACAGAGTTAATAAATATTATTTGGTGTTTTTTCCCTGAGAAGCACTGCTTTTCTTGATTGTTTTTTACAGTTGGATTGGGAATATTGATTTATTCACCACTGTTACAATAATTGTATACAAGGAACAAAAAAAATGCAGAGGTAACATTTCATCAGCTCAAACAGATTAATTAGTTGTAGTAGATTAGGCACAGTGTTACACAGAAAGATTTGCATTTAGAGGAAGGGAAAGAAAAGTTTATTTTATCTTTAAAAAGGCAGGGAAATTTAATAGAGATGTGATACGCTGAGCTACGGGGCTTAGTATTCAATCAGAGCTTCCAAATGAGTATTAAAGGGTAACCTTAAATATTAAGACTTATTTCTGAAATTTAAAAAATGCAATAGAATTGTTGTTGAGTATAACATGCAAGGAAATCCCTGTTAAGCATATGTGCATCAAAGAAGGTTAACTCAATTTCACATCTAACATGCTTATTTTTAGGAGGATTATACAGCCTTATCTGTAACAGTAGCAAAGAATGCTCATTTCTGAGGCATGGAGAAAATACCAAAATCTATACAGATGGGGAGTTGTTTCTCCTTATGCATAAACAGTGTTGTATAAAATATCCAAATTAATATACATGCTGAAGGACAACTTGACTAGGGTGATGAAAAAAAATATTCTTGGAGAACATGAGCCATTATTAGCAATCCTTTCAAGTGTCTTTATTTTCTCCTCCTTGACCTCTTCCAGGGAGGAACTGATATTTTCTGCTGCTTTGCACCACTGACACCAAGAGGGTAATTAAGTAATTTCCCCCAAGAGCTAAAGTTTTAACAGGTTTCAGTGTACAAAACACAAGAAAACAATTATTTTTATCACTTTAACTTTCAGTGTGAATCCATGCAAATTGACTGACACGATTAAACATTTAGTCAATCATCTTTGTTTGCAAAATAAAGCACATTGTAAATGTCACCTACTGTTTCTGCAGGCAGCTGATTATAAGTCTACTATGACAGTAGCCCATAGAAGTCAATGATGAGACTCACTACAAACCAAGCTAAGTCCTTTCTATGGAACAAGGCTAGTATGAACACAGAACAATGTCATGAGAAAAGGGTGAGGCAGGGAAGGAAACCATCCATATGTGATGGGAGATGAGAACACATAGATGAGAATGCATAAATGAAATGGCTCTAACCAGTGTCCTGGGTAGGAATGGGGAATATATTCCAAAGGGGATATAAATAGAGCCCTGTATTGTACCCATGATTCTTGTGGTATGCCACTATTCAAATAGTCATTCTGCCCTGGTCTCATTTCTGCTTGTTTCTGATGCTCTTCTTCTTGTGGCCAGTGTGTTCTCATAGTCCTTCCACATTTAAAGGCAAAGAAATATTTGATGATAGGAAAGGTCAGGACCATCCGTTAATGGTGCAAAGAAGTCTGAAACATGTCAAATACTTTGGGAACCAAAAGGAAAACCCAAGGATGGATGCTTGTGGGATCTGGTCACGCTTGTTCTGTTTGTACTGGTCAATATAAGGTATTGTCATAGAATTAGCCAGGCTATATAGAATTAAATTTGTGTAATTCTTTGGTTGCAATAAGCTACTGTACTGAGACAAGAACATAAGATTTGGAAACCAGTTGACAGCACAAAGGAACTCATCTTCCTTTTGCACTTGCATTGACCCTCACTGTCTCTGCACAGCAGTTAAAGTCCATTAGAGCAGCCCTAGGAAAATGGCACCAGCACAGTCTTGCTATTATCATAATGATCAAGGTCTGACAGTTCCCCAGCTCCATCTCTTGGTCACTGTCTAAGTGTGACCAAGAAGCAAGACCTGCTTTGGAGATATGGAGATAAACAAGTAGAGTTGGATACTTATGCAACTTCTCTTCTGTTTGTGTGATCTTCTAGTTGCTGCGATGGAACAAATCTTGAAACCCTTTCATGTTGATTTTCTGTTTCCATGTTGATTTGCTGTTACTGTGGAGCCTACATTGTGTTTCAGCCTGGATTTGAATCCAAAATAAACTCTAACAATTTGTCACTGTATCTTTGCCATAGCACATTAATTTTTACATTGCCAAAAACACTGACCAAGGATGGCAGTGGGTTTGCAATGATTTTTTTTGTCTTGACTCTGCAAAACAGTGTTAACAAACATTTTATAGCAACCTACTGCAACTGTTAACTTCAAAAAATGAGGATGCTGTGTACATAAAGGCACTGCTCAACATTTCCTTAATTGGTTAGGCACCAACGACTATTTTTTCCCCCTTTCCTTTGGAAAGAAAATATAGAACATCATTATTTTACATGCCGATTTTTCTGCAACGTATCCTCCAGCATCTTAAGCAGGGATTGATAAAATGGTTTCAGGGAAGTCCAGCTTGAAAAGATCAAATCAGATGTTTGTGAAGATTCTCAGTCAGTGTTCAACAGCATGCAACAGTAGTTTTCCTGCATTTCGCCTGGATAGTGGCTAGACACAAGAAGGCTTTTGCAGCCTCCAAAATGATAAAGGAATATATCCTTGTAGCCAATGACATATCATTGGAGCACAATGACACAATGCTAGTGGAAAAGATGAAAAGTGGAGCACTCAATGAATTTGAAAAGATTTTCTTCTTTGCACATGTCAGACAATCGAGATACTGTGTGATAAAACTGTATGATCACATTCCTGCAAATCTTGAGGGAAAATACAGACCCTTTTTAGCCACATGGCTGATTATTCTACTTTTAATTGCTACATCCCTTTAAAAAAGAAATGCAGGGTTTGATCCATCATACATTTACATGAGAGTAGTGTGGGGTACTTCAATTACTAAGTGCATGACAAGCATTTAACTTCTGGTTTTTGGAAGTTATACATATTTCTTTATTGCTATAAATGGTAATGAAAATGGAATTAGGATATTTAGCTCATGAATAAAGTACACACTATCCTGCTTTTCTAATAATGAACAAAAGAACCCCTTTGGCATCATCTGTCAGTCGGTTACATTATTAAGTAGGGATGTTACTGAATTTTGTGAACAGTTTCAGTTTCTGGATGTGGGTTCTTCCCACTGTGGACAAAACTGCAGTTGTCCTCTCTCTTGACCATACTCATTAAATTTGATAAAATTGATGCCTGTTTTTCATCAGTTGCATAAAATTGGCACAAAAATGGTATAGTGTGTAAAACTGTATAAAACAAATGCCAGCAATAACAACAACAACAGGAAATAAGTATGCTTGCAATGACGAGATACAAACCCCAAGAGAAATAAAAAACAATATATTCATTTATCCCTATTATGGCAAAACTTTTCAAGGAGAATGCAGGTTTTCAGAATGCAAGAAAATTTGTGTGGAAGAAACAACACAAGTAAAATACCTGCACATCTATGAGAGTGAAGTGATAAGATGGGAATTCAAAGCATTCTACTAGATCTAATTAATCTATCCTGGCAGTATGGAAGCTTCTGGAGGTCAGATTGTGGAGTTCAATCTCTGGGAAGCTGCTTGTGTGAAGCAGCACCCATGTAGACTAGTCAATTTTCTGGTCAACCCATTTCAAAGAACATCATCATTTTAGGATTTCCACCCTCCTTGATAAGGCTAAAAATCAGGCAAATACTCTGTTGTTCTGCTTTGTTCAAATTTTCAGCTCCAACCATGCCATCTAAGTACTGTATGAGCAGGCTCTTAGATTGTACTTGCAAAGGAAATCCACTGGGAATTGGATGTATTAATCTACACCCTTTGGAAAGATACAACCTCCCATGTTTTTCAGTCTACATGTGACTACGTCAGAACCCCAGCTATAGTTTAAAAATCGTTACATTCCTCATGTCAAAAAATGAAGCTTCCTTATTTAGAGTAACCCCTGTCTTGTCCAATTTGTAGAACTGCTCAACAAGGGATAATCCTAGAGAGGTAGCCATGTTAGTCTGTTATAGCAGAATCAAATAGAAGTCCAGTAAAGACTAACAATATTTATTCCATAACGAGCTCACTTCATCAGGTGCATGGAGTATACATTATAATCGATAGATTTATAACGAAAATTATAATTTTATAATATATAAATAAAAGAGCCCCATGCACCTATTGTTTTGCAAAATGTGCAAAGCAGAATTGTTCAGGAAGACATTCTTGTAGAGGGAGTAGAGCTGCAGTGTATTGCATCAGCTTGAGAGGTGACCTCTATTATGGATAATGTATTTCCCCCCTTCCAGTTCATATTTTTTATTTATTTTACAAAATGAAAATGCCCCCCTTCCTGCCCTCATAAAGATCACCAGGACATACATACATAATAAAACCTTTAAAACCATAAACCATAGCATAGTTGAAACAAAACCAGAGCTAAAATGCATAAACATGTTGAAGGAAGGAAGGAAGGAAGGAAGGAAGGAAGGAAGGAAGGAAGAGTGACTGTAAGGAAGGAAGGAAGGAAGGAAGATTGAGTGAACATTAAATGAAATAAAAAGGTCTTCACCTGCCGGATGGAAAATGATTTTGGTTTCAGTGCCAGTCGCAAGAAGGCCCTCTCTTGGATTTCTACCCATATCATCTCAGAAGGTGGGGATACCTGAAGCAGGGCCTCTGAAGATGACTGTAGTGTAGGTTCATAAGGGAGTAGGTGGTCCTTCTGGTATATTGGTCCTAAGTCATATAGGGCTTTAAAGGTCAGCGCCAGCACCTTGAATTGTGCCCAGAAACAGATTAGGAGAGTGTAGATGGGCCAAGATTGGAGTGATATGGTCTCTATGATATACTCCAGTCAATATCCTGGCTGCAGCATTCTGTACCAATTGACATGTCCAAAGATTTCTCAAGAGTAGCCCGGATAATGTGCATTGCAGTAATCTAATCTAGATGCAATCCCAGTTTTACCAGGAATCTTTGCTGTTAGATTAAAATGTTATGCTATTTTGCAATCCACTTGTTGATTGACTGAATCGTTCTATCATACTGATGATCTGCCTTGAGTCCAAGTGAGATTTCATGCTCTGATTTGTGGAAGATCATATTGGAATAAATGCTGTTAGTCTTCAAGGTGTCTCTAGATTTCTGTTCAATTTAACTGAAGGGGTGAGTTTCTAACATTCTGTCGGTTTTCAACAACAATACAAAACTACAAACTGGGGCTTAGGGCATCATCATTGTATCCTGGCCCTAAATGCTCTTTGAATAGAATTCTGGACCATGAAAATCTGCCCAAAGGCCAGAGTTTATATAATAACAAAAGCAAAGGGAAATATGATTCCCCCACTTGTGTTCACTGATGGGAATAAACAAAAACAAAACAGGGTTCCACAAAGTTTATTTACAAGTTTCCAGTGCATTTTCTTTAAAGATATCTCACAAAATGTCTAAAGGCAATGACAATCATCCTCATCCTGGGTACAACTTCTTGGTCACATTACATCAAAAACAAACCAATTGACATTGTCTTTACAGTTTTTACAGGTGTGACCTTTCTTTTGTTTTGTGTGTGTGTGAGTGAGAGGGAGAGAAAGAGAAAGAGAGAGAGAGAGCTTGCACTTTTCCTCCTTTACATTAGGCAAAAGAATTCTACCCAAAATTGGAGGTAGGAGGCAAATGCTCTGTACAGCACATCTAAAAGAATACACAAAGGTATGCCTCGTGCCATATTTCCATAACAGTTTGCTAATACTCTTACTCACTGAATGAAATCTTGTACATATGGATGTGTGGGTGTTTGGTTTTCAGACTAATCAACTGTTGTTTATGAAACAGGGAAATTATAGATTTTCTTTCATCCCCCTCTTTTTTGTTCAGGGTCTCAGTAATGTTTCCTTATGCCTTCAAACAGTGTTTGGATCCCTTGCACCTGTGAAGCTGTTTACTCAGCTATGAACACAATTATGACACACAATAGCAGTTGCTTTTGAAATAAACATCTGGAAAACCTTCTGGGTGCTGCATTGATTCAGAGAATGGCAGCCTTGGACTGTTAATGACAAAAAGGCTAATTTCTCTCCTTGTCTGTTGGCCTGTATAATACATAACCAAATTAAAGAGTGTAGTACTGGAAAGTCTTGAATATGACTTTATTTATTAGCAACTGAAGTAATGTCCCTAGAAACGCTATGAAAATATTGCATGTTGCAATCTCTTTGTTTCATTCCAATAAATCAATGCAGTGACTAATATTTGTGTACTGGGTTCATTTATAACAATTATTGTATACATGCCAGAACTCGGTGCTCATCCCGTCTGTTACCTCAAAGACAAAATTCCTCAGTGAGTCCTGCAGCGTTTCCAAGATCCCAGGAATAAAACTGTGTACACTGATTTATCTTGTGGGTCATAGGTTTGGAATTGTATTCCTGAAAATATCTTATTGGATTGGACCTTCTTCTGCTAAAAGAGAGATCTTGTTCTGTTGGAGGAAGCCTTTCTCAGATGAAACAAGACTTCTTCGAGCAGAGGAAGTTTTAGTGGAAAAAAGTCTTTGGATCTTCTAACCCACTCAAATTACTGATTAAGAATCAGATGTAAACTTGGTGTATATGCCTTACAGTGCAATCTTAAACATATAAACATACCCATATAAGCCCATTGACCTCAACTGAATTAAAAGGGCATATATCTGTTAAATATTAAATTCTGGGAGACTGATATGCAGTTTACTCTCCCCTTAATCAATTTTGCCTAATCTTTGCTCTTGCTCTCCTTGTTCAAAATGCCTTGGCAGCCAACATCCCCATCTCCTATCGTTGTTTTATCTGTTTAGCAATAGAACTGATGCTATTTGGATGGGGACAGTGCTTCCTCCGGTCCTGTTTTACTACACAGATATTGTCATTGCTCAGTGTTCGATAAACAATTAGTTAATAAAATACTAACAATAAACTTACATTTCGCAAATATGTATGTCTCAGCCTGAGAAAAGCTCAACAGAATGGCTAACACCACACATACACACAAAAATCTAAAAACGGTTGTCTTCTATTCCTACACAAGCTTAATGAGAGCTGAGTCTTCTGGCTTCTTCTGGAAGTGAATTCCAGAGGGTTGGAGCCACTGCAGTAAAGGCCTTGACCTTGTACATTTTGACCAAATCTGGTGAAAGTAAGAACATATGAAGGGACTTTATGCCAAATTATACTATTGGTGTGTCTAACTCAGTAATGTTGAATCTGGCAGCACCTTTCAGAGAAAGGAGCTTTGATTTGAATTGTCTGTAATGGCTTGAATATGTTCAGAGAAAGATTAATACAGAGTATATTACATTAGTTAAACCTGGATGCTATTGAAGAAGGATGCATTCGGATATGTCTAGAAGGGAACAGAGCCTATGAAAAAGATGGTGCTTTCCAAAGTACAGGTCCTGGTGCAGGGCAACTCCTAGGATCTTAACAGGGTTGCCAGGTGCCTTCCTCCTGCTGGTGAGGGGATTTGAGGGGCATTCTGGGGGGGGGGACACTGGTGATTCACTGACATCACTTCTGGAAGTGTTGTCATTGTGTCTGCAATGTCGGGGGAACACTCTAGTTTTTGAGCAAAACTCTATGGTAAAAATGGCTACTAACCATAGAGTTTTGCCCCAAAAGTAGAGCAGGGCCCTCAACGTCGCTGATGTGATGATATCACTTCTGTAAGTGATATCATCACATAGCCAATGTTGTGGGGGGCATTTGTTTAGGTATGGGCCAGAGCCCACAAAAGCGGGGAATCCCCCACCCCAACTGGGAACCTGGCAAGCCTAGATCTTAATATAGTTGGACAGCCTAATTTCACTATCTAACAGAGGCAATACCATCTTGCCAGAAATGTTGTTTCTCCACCAATATTGCCTTGGTCTTGTCTGTATTCAATTCTAGTTATTTGCGTGCATTGGCTGGATCACAGGTACAGCTGCTCCTGTTTGCTTCATAAATGAAATGTAGAGCTGGGTATCATTAGGATATTGATGGCACCATGTATCCTAGCTTTTTTAAAAAAAATATTTATTGATTTTCTATATGACAATTCACAACAATCAAAAATAGTTCAATAAAAACGTTAAGGTGCAAAAACACATTACACCGTCATTCAAATCACAGTCCTCCAATACACAATACACAACAAAAACATAAACATTAAATTAACAACAAAATATCTACAACTAATACAACAAATACTACATAAGGGGTTATTAAATCAACCAACTTACTTCCAGGAGATTAAGATAACGATAATTTGTAGACTGTGTATTCCCTTCAAGAATCTCTTCCAATTTTATTAGAATTGGATACCATCTTTCCAAATAATAGGAAGGTCCCAATGAAGGATCTTTATCTGCTAGAGAGTCTGAGATTTTATCCAAAATCAAATGGTCCCAAATTCTAGAGTACCAATTTTTAATTAATGGTTTATCTGTTTCCTTCTAGCATGACGCTATCGTAGTCTTGGCTGCCATAAAAAGTATCATTATCAGATCTTTCCTAATCTGTGGAATATTAACTTCTTGCCAATAATTCAGTAGAATAATCTCTGGTTTGAATGGAATTTTATAACCAGTTAAGTTTTCAACTTGAAGTACTATATCCTGCCAAAACTGCTTGATCACTGTACACTCCCATCAACAATGATAAAAAGTTCCCACAGAACCACAGTGGAGATATTGACTTGTTTATACAATTCAGTTTCCTAGGCGTCATGTACCAACGTGTTAACATTTTAATGTTCTGTTCTTGTATATTAAGAGATTTGGTTTTGTACACATAAGAAGACCAAACCGATTCCCATTGAGTTCTAGTCCATTGGAGATTACAGTCCATTTGCCAAGGTATAGTATATGACGGTAAATCTAACATATCATGTTCCAACAGTATTTTATATACAGTTGATATTATTCCTTTCCTAACTCCGTTATCAGATAATAAGAGTTTCTCAAACGCCATCAAGGGTTTGTTCAGTTGTTCAGATATCAAAGGTGATACTATAAAGTGACGTAGTTGTAAATATTCAAACCAAGGTACATTTGACTTCACTAATATGTCTAATTTCTGTTTCTCTAACATTTGGCCCTTATGGATTACATCTGAAATCCTATGAATTTTAGCTGACCTCAAAGTTTTAAAAGCTGTACTATGTTGTGCCGGAGGGAACCATTTTTGCCCTAAAAATGTCTTTGCTATTGAAAAAGGTGGAACCAAATGTTCCCTTCTAAAGTCCCATGTCCATACCAATGCCTGGATAAACATATTTGAAGGGACCAATGACCTTTCTGATTTTGTAGCCCATAGAAATTCAGAGTACTTATGTGGGGTTAAATAAAATTCTTCTATTGGTACCCATGAAGATGGTTTGAGAATACATATTAATGTAGACAATTTAGAGGCTTCATAGTACAGCTTAAGATCTGGCATTGAGAGGCCAGGTGGTCTTCGTAATATTAAATAGGTAACCCTCGCTGAGCGATTACTCCAAACGAATTTTCTCCATTTGCTTTGCCATTTTTGAAATGTGGCTTTTGGGATCCAAATTGGAAGTGTCCGAAACAAATACAAAAATTTGGGGAAAATAAACGTTTTTAGTGTTCTGATTCTTTCTAACCATGTTAAAGCTAATGGATTCCATTTATTGCATAGATTTGAAGTTTCTTGCAATAACTCCTGATAGTTTACTTTATATAGATCCTTCAATTGAAGCGGAATTTTAATACCCAGATAACTCCAGGGTTTTGTCAACCATTGATATGGAAAATGAGTTTTTATATAGTGTTCACTTTCCCTAGACAAATTAATAGGATATAGGACCATTTTAGATTGGTTAACACTAAGACCTGATCACAAGATAAAAGTTGATAATATATTTTCTAATTGTAAAATTGAAGTTTGCGGTTCAGAAATATACAAAACTAAATTATCAGCAAATAGACTAATTTTATATTCTATTTGATTTATAGATATACCATGTATTTGAACCGAGTTTCTTGCCATGTTAGCCAATGACTCAATAACCAAAGCCAAAAGTAGGGGTGACAATGGGCCCCCCTGCCTGGTACCTCTTGTAAGCTGAAAGTCCTGTGAACAGAGACCATTCAAAGCTATTTGTGCCTTAGGTGAGGCATATAAAGTATCTATTATTTTCTTAAATTTTGGTCCAAAGTCCATTTCTGCTATCACCTTACTCAGACCCATAAAGATTTTATGGAAGAGCCAATCTCTGAAAAGGAGTTATTGGCCGCAATTTCACATTTAAAAATAAATAAATGTCCTGGTAGAGATGGCCTTCCTGGAGAATTTTATAAGAAATATAAGCATCTCTTAGTTACACCACTAACTAAACTTTGTAAACTAGTATTAGAACAAGGAACTAAACCATCTACATGGGATGAGGCAAAGATTACACTTTTGCATAAGAAAAAGAGAGATCCTCAAAGTACTAAATCATATAGGACAATTTCACTCTTGAATAGTGATTATAAAATGTTTACTACTGTTATTACCTCAAGACTCAATCAAATAATAGATCAATATATTCATTTAAATCAAATTGGTTTCCTACCTAACTGAGTGGACCCGCTCTTTTTAAAACAGGTGATAGCAGAAATGTATCCTAGCTTTGTACGATCTCACACAGCAGCTTTATGAAGCATTGCTAGTGACAATATAGGAGCTCTGGTGGCTCAAGTGGTTAAGACTCTGAACTGCAGGCTGTGGAAGGTCGGTAGTTCATCAGTTTGAGACCCGAGTGTGCCACATGACGGAGTGAGCTCCCGTCTCTCGTTCCAGCTCCTGCCAACCTAGAAGTTTGAAAGCAAGAAATTGCAAGTAGATAAATAGGTACCACTTCAGTGGGAAGGTAAAAGCGTTCCGTGCGCCTTGGTATTTAGTCATGCCGGCCATATGACCATGGAAACAGCGCTGGCTCTTCGGCTTTGAAATGGGGATGAGCACCGCAACCCTAGAGTCAGATTCAACTGGCTTTCGAGCAAGGGAACCTTTACCTTTTAGTGACAATATGGATCCTTATGCAAAGGTCCTTATGATGCACTTAGGTAAGCATCTCCAATGACAACTTTCTGAGACGTTTCAGGAAATAACTCTGGCATGTACATACACACATAAAAACTTACTGGTTCTGATGTTATTCAAGAAAAGTATGGCATGGTGGAAGAGGAAGGGGGCATGGAAAAGGGAGCTAGAATTCAAAAGATGCATTCAAAGCAAACATTGGGACAACTGGAAGGCAATATTTTGTCTGACCTCTAGACATAATTCAGAATCAATGTATCACACTGGTAGCATGAAAAGCCCTTAATATTTGTATATTTTTTCACATTAGGTAGATTCAAATCACTGTTTAAGTCAAGCTAAGTGCTTAAAACTCATCACAAGACTACTGGAATCACCTTGAGACCTTGTGTGTACTGTGACCAGCTCTGTGCTGGGGCAAATTATATTATCACTCTACAATTGCACCTGTCTCATCAGTTACACATTGCATATAGTAAAATTTGTGGCTAGATGATGTACACTGAGTATCCTTATGGAAATGTACTGAATTTACAGGTGGCCATCTGGTGCCTGAATCTACTCACTTTCCCAAGAGATATCTAAATATCTCTGTGCTATAAATAGATACATCAATGTGCCCTAATCCTTCAGGATTTTGTTCTGATTTCAGAAAGGTGGTATGTATGGCAAGGACCATACCCCAAACCCTCTAAGATAAGAAGGAACTGAGGATCACTTCACTTTAATGGGAAGAAAATGGTTTTTTGAAAAAAAGAACTAAAATAAAATGAAAGAGAGCAGGTGCTTAGAAATGCCTCAGTTAGTAGCAACCATATTAGTCTTCCAAACTATAAGTAGGCCTTTTGGACAGCTGTGTAGGTTAAAACTGTAAGCTCAGCAGAATACAGCAAAGCTGATATGGAATAGTTTTAAATGTCTTTCCCCTCATAACTAGATTATTCAGTACAATGTCATTTGCCGCCACTGACATTTTCTTTAAAGTCATAAAGGCCCACACAGTAATAAAAGGGCTCAGAATAAAATTAGGAATATCATGTATAAATTATCTTTAACCTTAGCTTCATTTGGACGGTGACTTTTTAGACCTGATCAATTTTCATGAAACTATCCACATAAAACTGTGAAAAAATATTTGATCCTTGGCTCTCATAAAGCTAGCTTGATACTGTCTTGATGCTTAATGCTGCCGGTTTGGGCAATCTCTGTGGGCAATTCAACAGAGCCGTGGAAAACTCTGAGGTCTACTATAATCTTTCAGACCATTGTTAGGGACCTCTACACAGAGATATGCATATTTTACGGTGTGCCATACAGAGAAGAATATTCAACATCCTTTGCCTTGTTTTATTTTGTGAATAAAAGCATGCTTTTACTCATGCATCATTGGACCAAAGAGTGGCTTGAAGTGTCAAAAAGCATTTTTATTCCTGAAGCAAAACAAGGCTGCTATCTGGGATGGGAGACTATCTGGGAACCATAGGTGACTGTCCTGTTCTTTGGAGAAAGCATGGAGCATAGGTGTGATGAATCAGTTTTCCAGAGGTATAGCTATATTTGTTCTTTTGCAGCAAAAATGAACAGGAGTCTTGTGTCACCTTGAAAATGAACATAGTTTTAGTCTTGTTCTCATTGAGTGACGCTGTATGTGCATGGAAAATACATGTGTTGCCCCACAGACATTAACTTGCCACTCTGATTATCCAGAGCATCAGGAGCAGCACGTGCACCCATTGGTAGGCTCTTGATTGTAATGTCTGGAAAGGGGTAACATGAGTTACCATGTTTAAGCTTGATGAGTAGGGACAGTTGGGATTTCTTGAGTCTTGGGAAGATCCACTTATGCAACTGAGGATATGCAGAAATAAAGTTGTATTCATCTTTAAAGTACCACAGGTCTCCTGGGGTTTTTTGTGTGTGGGGGTGCTTGAACAAACTATCACGGCTACCCCTCTGGAATATTTATGTGTTAGTTCATTATACCAATGCTCTCTAAGCTCCAAATATTTTAATGTGTAGCAAAGGTTTACAGGTTTTATTTAGGAGTGTATTGTCTCACTAACTCAAAAGTCAGAGACCACAAAACAAGAAAAAGTTAATCGTTTTAGGGTACAAAGAATGACACCTCCTACGAACACTCCCTCTAGGCTGTGGAGTCTTGTGAGCAAAAATCCTACTTGGTGAACTCCTGGCATTAAAGTTGTGAGTGAGCGATTTGGCTGCTGCATAAATTAGTTTGCTCTGGAGCCATCCTTCCTGAGCTAAGACAAAAATGTGTGAGCCGGAGGCTAAAGAACTGTGAGCTAGCTCCCACTAACTCAGCTTAGAGGGAACACTGCCTCCTACCATTCTTAAAAGAGCACCATTGCTTCTTCTTTTTTCCTGGGTACAATTCCTTCCATGCTTGCTGTTACCTTTTAAGGCTTAAACTTGGGGCCAGGGCATTTGAAGGACTGCCTGCCCTCATATAAGCTTGCCTATCAGTTATGTTCTGGAGCAGTGGCTGTGCTTTATACCCTTGGAGTTGAGCTGGGGGAACCAGAGGCAAGGCCTTTTCTATGGTTGCATGTCAGTTCTGGAATGCC
>NW_015163094.1:2055405-2086434 GCF_001447785.1 Gekko japonicus | reverse complement strand
GAATGCCGAATAATAGTATCTCTGCTGCCCAACTTGGTAAGGTATGTGAAACAGGTAACAATTCAGGCATTTTGTCAAGTTGGTAAATTTGTGTGATTGATTGGGTTGTCAGAACCCCCCCCCCGTGGAGGCGGGGGTCCCCTGCTGCCAAGCCTTGCCTCCCAGCCACCAATCAGTTGGCCAGTGGAGGGACTTATCAGTAGAAAGAAGGCCTAGGCCATGTTGTCAGCCTCACACAGAAAGTGATGTCATCATACCAGCGACTTCTGGGGGACGCTCTGGTATTTGTACAAAAGCCGTATGGTAGAAGCTGGTTTCACCATAGTGTTTTTGCCCAAATATTAGCATCACTGGTGTGATGATGTCACTTTCTGTGCAATGCCAGCAATGTGGACTGGGTCTTTCTCGTTCTCCTGGTAAGTCCCCCCCATCTCCCTCCAGTTGCCAGGTGGGACCTGGCAACCCTAGTAATTGAAGAGTGTTTTTGGACCTTTTTGGGTAGGAATTTGTTGTTTGGTTTTTTTCTCTACGGCTTTTTATGTCAGTTTTATTGCTATTTCATTGTTTTGTTTTTGTAATTATTATTATTAATGATTGCTGTGGGCTGCCTGCGCCATTTTAATAGTGGGGGGGCATATAATAAATTACATAAATAAGTAAATAAAACTAAATGGATATGGATGAGTTACTTTATGGACATGATCTGCTAAGAAATGAATGATTGTCATGGTGTCCATCTAGCTTTTGTGCAGCAGAAGTACTACTGCCACTGGTTCATTCCAGTCTAAGTTGTTCTTCCTTAAGATGTAGAATGCAATTCATAATCTTTGCTGTTACACTAGACCTGCAGGAATTGTTTATGCAGACACCACTTAAACCTGACAGATCATCCTATGTCTTATGTAGGTTAATATTAATTCAAAGTCCTTCCCTAAACCACAGTTTATCATGTCCTAAGAAAACATGGGCAGAAATAAGACCACCAAACTCTGTTCTTTAAAAATTTGACCCACAATGTGTTCCAAATCAGCAAACTTGTCAAAATTGGTGCATCCTAGTGGGTCCTGACTCCTAGCATAACTGAAAGCTTCCCAAATGTTGCAGAACATGACATGTATATCGAGAGCTCCCTTATGGGCATGGTGTACTGACAACATGGGTTAGGAAATTCCTGAAGATTTGGGGTGGAGCTTTGGGGAGAGCAGGGTTTGGGGAGGGACCTCAGCAAGGTATCATGCATACAGCCCACCTTCCAAAACTGCTGCTTTTTCAGAGGTACTGATCTCTGTATTGAGATTAGCTGTAAAAAGTGGGGGCCTGCAAGCCACAGAGAGCCAGGGGAACTGTGCTGGCTGCCCCCCCCAAGGCTCGCTTGGAGCAGCTCCAGGTAAGCCAGTACCGCCAGCAGAGACTTCCTCCCAGCCACTTGGATTATCAAGGAATATCAGGGACATCTTCTGGATTTGTAGGGTGGTACCTTTGAAGTTTTAAGCAGAGGATCCTGCTTCAGTTGTTCTGACATCTGATACAGATGTGGCCTTAAAACTACTATAGACTGAACAGAACATAGTGTCTTTCCTACCTAAGGCCGCATTCAGACTAGCAGTTTGGCCCGACAGCCAAAGGTTTCAGGAGCGTTTCACTAGCGGATTAAAGGGGTGGGTTCACACAGGCACAGCTGCCCGGCATTCCCCAACCGTACTCAAGCCGTCTTGTACCGCTTCCCTCCCAAGTTTTAAAAGTACCTGGTAGAAGTGGTAGCAAACCGTGTGGAGAGCAGGTTGATTCCATTTCCCTGACTTGTGAACGCAAGCGCTGTAAGGCGGGAACAATCCGCAGTCATTGATAATAGGTGCTGGCTGTTCGTGCGGCAGGCGCCCATGTGCCCATGCGCATAGGCACATGCAGTGGAGCACAGAAACAGCCGCTACCAACCCGCCAGGGGCGGACCAACAGTGCAAACGCTCCCTTGCGCTTCCTCCACGGTATCCTCCTGCTTCATTTGCTGCAGTGTGAACGGGAATACCGCGACCAAGCCATTCTAGGTCTGTTCCGGGTCTTCTTTGACACGACTCCCTAGTGCTGCAAACTGCCAGTCTGAATGCGGCCTAAGATTTGGAAAATGCATACAGGACCCTTTCAGACATTAAATAGGAAGCAGCAACAGCACTGGTCTGATATGAGGTGTAATGATGTGCTTGTAATATCGTCAGACTGGTCTGTGATAATGAAACAAGAGGCTTCTCATGAAGTAACTTCAGTTCTCCCCAAGTTTTAGGAGTGAAAATGCACTTCTACGTCTTTTTGTACATCACTTTTTTGCAGGGTTTCCCATCCAATCAGTGTGGTATTAAGCTGCTGCATGAATAATAAACCAGAATAATACCAGAAACCACAATATACAATTAATTTTAAGTGATACATTTTGTAGTTATTATCTAACACCTTTGTTCTTTTTGCCATTTCTCTTTCTCACTGTCCTTTTGATTGTATAACATATGTTCTCTCGTACAAAAACACATTGCTGACAAGCCATGTGTTGGTGGGTATTTCAAAAGCCCACTCAAACAGATACATTCTCATTATATTTATTCATGATATCGATGATTAAGGACCAAATCCTTCCAGCCAAGTCAATTTTACCCACTGATTTTTCTGTGCTGATTAACTGTTCTTTTTGAATGTATATGTGACTTAGTGAAAAATGTCAGAACAACCAAATACTAAGTAAAGATCAGCATAGGACAAACTAGTTTGGCAATGATGGATCTTTCCTCTCTCGGGCATAAACAAATTCACCCTCCCATCAAACTGAACCCACTTGAAAGATTTGCTTCCCCCTTGCAATTCTAAGATCCTTAAATCATCAATATGTTTGCCAAGGAGTCCTCAAAT
This sequence comes from Gekko japonicus, assembly GCF_001447785.1. Lineage (NCBI taxonomy): Eukaryota > Metazoa > Chordata > Lepidosauria > Squamata > Gekkonidae > Gekko > Gekko japonicus. The sequence goes on along the minus strand of NW_015163094.1, from coordinate 2,083,539 downwards.
ATGGATACACTGAGGCACTGTGTCTGAACATATGTTTGCACTGCTGATGGCTGTAAACTATGATAAGTTTCTGCTGCATATTAATGGAATATTTATACATGGTAATTTACCAAGCACGAGTCATTTATCTAATAAAAATGTTAATTACAACTTCCTAGGTATATTTATTTACAAATTGCCATGGAATGTACAATAAAATACCTCTTCCCTCCCCCATAGAAAATTCTCCACCCATCTTTTAATGAGATTTCATATGCAATGAGATCTTTAAAATTATGATGCTGAAACTCATCTATTGATTTTATAAGTTTTAAATGAGTGAAATAAACTTCTAGGGTGCCAAAAATACCTCTGATGTATCGCCACAAACAGCCCTGTAGTAAGAGAGAAAATAAAAATGATACAGGCAAAGTTTTGGAAAGCTGGTGAAAAAATGAAATATTTCACTGGTGAGACCGGAGTTCATCATTCCTTACCCTTCCTGCTGTTAAAATTGTGCTTTTCAAAAGGAAATCTAGCACTCCATTCAGCTTTTCTCAACAGTACAGAATCTGAGAACTTCTGAAAGTAATTTTGAGATATCGCGACCTGTACAAAGGGCTCTATGGACATATTTGGGTGGAAATTTGGACATGTTGGGGTTTATGGTTGTTTGAATGGAAGGTTCCATAATGGCATAATGTACTGTCCAGCACTGAGATGTTATTTGATTTCTTACAGAATTTTATGCTGAGTCCTGGCATAGGAATTTTACATATAGTAGCTCAGACCACACAAACTAGTAAGCTGCATTAAGCAAATATTCAGAATAGTGCTAAAGTTTGCAACCACCCACAAGGAGTATGAATTACAAGGCTTGTGAACAAGCATAGCAAATATATGCACATGGAAGCCCATTCCACGACATTATAAACAACTTCAGGGCTTTCAGCTTGCCAAGGCTGTGCCTGAGTTAGGGTTGCCGGGTCTTACCTCTGTGCTGATCAGGGGTGGAAGGGAGCTCTCTAGGAGTGGGGGGCAGGTGCAGTGTTGCTGTGCACAATGTCCCCAACATGATGACATCACACAGAAGTGACGTCAGCATGCGATGTCCCTGGCGTGGCTACCATAGAGTTTTCCCCCAAAATACCAGAGCATCGCCGTGCAATGTCCCCGGCATGATGACATCACTTCTGCATGACATCATCATGTCAGGGACATCATGCCAGGTCATGGTTGTTGGGGTGGGGTGGGGCCTCTCCTGCCAGTGGGCAGGAGCCCATGAAATCAGGAATCCCCCACTCCCACCTGTGGGCTGGCAACCCTACCTGAGTTCCATGTAGACATCTGTGTCATTTCTTTACCATTTAAAATAGAGGTCTTACATTATGTGCAATGTTCCCTCTAAGCTGTGGAGTCTTGTGAGCAAAAATTCTACTTTGTGAGCTACTGACATTAAAGTTGTGAGCAAGTGATTTGGCGGCTGCATAAATTAGTTTGCTCTGGAGCCATCCTTCAGTGTGAGCTGGAGGCTAAAAACCTGTGAGCTAGCTCACACTAACTCAGCTTAGAGGGAACACTGATTATGTGTTGCGTGGTCAGAGCTCAGCCATGCTAACATTTTAAATTAGGTGGCCAAACAGGAAGTGTGGATCACTCAGAGTGAGAGGGGAGCTCCTGCTTCAGAGGGATCAAAAGGAAGACTGGACTGGAAGGGCTTCTGGGAGAGGCAATAAGGAAAACCTAGAATGTGCAGTTAGTTAAGCCAGACAGTTTAGTAATGTTTCATTCTGCTTTCTGATACTGGCAAGTGTTGGTGATTCTCAAGCAGAGGTGTCCAATTGCTGAGTTAATTACACTCCTTCTTAATGGTAACACCAGTGTAGGAAACTCATCTGCACGATTTCCTGAGGCTCAGGCCCTGCCATCCAGTGGAGTCTGGGATCCCAGGTGTGGTGTCTCTCTGTGGCAGAAGCAGAAACTAGCCCTGCTTGGTGAAGTTTCTGAAAGCCACCTTAACTTTATTTTGCACAAACACACTGACTCCTTTGCATTGTGTTCTCAAAATAACAATATGTTAAACCATATGTTCAGCCCTCAAAGTGCTACACAAACATTAGCTTGTATCCAATGAGAACTATGAGCAGAATGGACTGTGCCACCGTGTGTGTGCGCTGTAGCCTCTTGTGCCTACCAAAAGCTGTCCAAAGCGTTTAGGGACCCCTATGGCCAGCATTACTCACAATCTGAGGTTCTTCAGTAAGAGGGAGGAATTTATAGTTATTGCCTTTACCAGTGGAAGTGTTCTTCCAACAGCAGAATACAATAGTAGGATATATTATCTAAGGCAGCAACAACAATTACACAGGCTTCTTCTAATTCTAGTTTATTTTTAATTTTATTGGGAAATCTAGGACTGCCAGCTTGGCTTGATGAAGGTAATACTTAGCTAAGAAGATCTTCTGTAGTTCCTGTCTATCTAATCTCTTATCCTGGCCTGGATTTAACCATTTATGCAGGCCACCTTTAATGCAGTTTACCAGCTATAAAAATGAAACAAATTTTTCCTCCTTTCTTACTCAGAACTGCTTACCTTGAGGTCTTTTAGGGTTAGGGTTGCTAGGCAAAGTCTAACAACCAGCGGGAAATGGAGGAGGCAGGGTCTTACTGTTTTGGGGCAGTGATTAGTGTCCCTAGAACAATGAAGTCAACTGCAGCACAACCAAGCAGTGACATCATTGTGCTGGGGGAAATGCTAGCATTTGCCCAAACTCTATGGTTTAACTATAGAGTGTTTTGGTAATTACTAAAGCAGCACCTGACACAATAATGTCACTTCCAGGTTGCGCCAGAAGCAACATCATCACACTGGAGACACCGATCACATCTCCATTTTGCCAGTGAATTTCCTTTCACCACACAGCTGAGTGAAGACAGGCAATGAGAATGGTAGGCAGGGGGTTTCCTGCTGTTAGCGTGAAGCTGGCAACCCTATCTAGGGCTTAGCCCATTAATGAGACTGAGTTTGTCTACAAGCCATTATTTGATGAAATCCTTACCACAGAACTGTTATGTAGTCCTGTATTATCATTCTTATATTGCAGATGGAAAGCAAGGGATGGGGGGGTGTCTAAGACCACCTAGTGCATTCACAACAGAGGTAAGATTTGAAGCAGAGACCTTCCTGGATTGCAGTTCATTCTCTTAGCCAGTGAGCCATGCCACATCTTGTTTATGGCACTTGAAAATGTGTTCACTGTGCTCAAATAGATACCACCTCCCCTCACAAAAAGCCGAGATATTTACTCATGCTCAGGGCCGGCCCAAGGGGTTTGTGCGCCCTAGGCGAGGCTGCCTCATGGCGCCCCCCTCAGATGCCAACCTCCCGGTGGGGCCTGGACACCTCCCCGCTGGCCGCCTGGGGTGGAGACAGAGTGACGCCTGGAGAGAGCGCCTACTGCCCTGGGCCTGGCCCGCAGGAAGAGGAGGGAGGAGGGGCCAGCAGGCAGGCAGGAGCGTGCGCCGCCCCCCCCAGCCCGGTCGTTCGCCACCGTGCGCGCTCCCTATTCCCCCCCGCCTGTAGGAGCCCTGCCTCTGGGAAAGGCCTGGCGTCTTCCCGGGCCCCTTTCAGCGCACCCCCCTTCCCCCATGGCAGGAGGAGAAAAGGAAGTGAGCGGGCCTCCAGGAGAGCGGTTGAAACTCACCAGGCCTCCTGTCTAGCTGATAGGGACAACAACTCTCTTTGACGTTATTATTTCCTAAGCAGCCGACAGGATGGCACAGTGTCGCTGGGGTGTTCTTTTGAAAAAGAAATGCATGAGATTGCACTGCAAACGAACCGGAAATTACTGCCGAAGTTTGGCTGCGAAAGCCTCCAGAGAAGCACTTCTTTGACAGCCGACCTGTCGCAGTCACCACCCATCCGGAGACCTGGCCTCAGGGTCCCCGCGCCCTTCCTCGGCTGGAGCCCCCAGTGCCCTGGGCGTCAGGACCCTTGCCTTTTGCAAAAGAGGCCGGCTGTCAAGCGCAGCTCCGGTTCCCGGCCTGAGCCCGCCCCCTCCCGAAGCCAGCTGGGCTTCTGAGTCAGGGACCCGCAGCAGGAGGCATGCTTGGATCCTCCTGCATGCTGCTGGGGAACGAGACCCCTGCCGGGCTGTGGGACCCGGCTTTGGCCCCATGCCCAGAGCTCCGGAGCCTGAACTCCCTTCCTGCTGGATCTGCGAAAGACTCAGCCGGCACCAGAACCGCGTGAAGCAGAGGTCATTTCGGGGGGGATCGGCCTGAGCCCGCCCACTCCCAAAGCCAGCTGGGCTTCTGAGTCAGGGACCCACAGCAGGAGCCATGCTTGGATCCTCCTGCACGCTGCTGGGGAACGAGACTCCCACCGGGCTGCGGGACCCAGCTTTGGCCCCATGCCCAGAGCTCGGGAGCCTGAACTCCTTTGCTGCTGGATCTGCGAAAGACTCGGCCGGCACCAGAACCGCGTGAAGACCTCGCTGTCGTGAACCGGGGGTGGACGGGGAGGGAGGCCGATGAGTGTCTCTGGCGAGCGCCCTTCACAACTCATCTCTTGCTTACCCAGGCAGAGGGGCTTCCTCGCCGGGCAGCGAGCGAGGCCTGCACATCCAGGGCGCGAGGCCTGCACATCCAGGGAAAGCAGCTGTCCGAGGCAGCTTCCTGTCCCGGAGGCCTTGCCAGGCAGTCCCTCCGTCTGCTGTGGTCTCCCATGCAGATGGGGCCAGGGAGGTGTGCGTGCAGAAGGCAGCAGCAGATCATGCCGGCTCTCTCTTGGCTTCTGGCACAGGCCGCTGAGCTGCCGCACGACAGCCCCAGCTAGCGGCTCGGGGTACTGGAGGAGAGGAAGGGGCTCATCGGCCACTGCTGAGAAAAGGAAGAGGAGAGCCGGGAAAAGGAAGGGCAGCGAAAGTGAAACTGACTTTTCCTGGCTCTCCTCTTTCTTTTCCCAGCGGTGGCCGAGAAAGAAGGCACCTTGCCGCCGCCGACCCCCCATCCCTCCATGAGGGCTGACGGGCGTCTTTCTGCAGAGCGACTCCCTCCTCCCCGGGTGAAGACCTTGCTGTCGTGAACTGGGGGTGGGAAGGGAGGGAGGCCAACGAGTGTCTCTGGCGAGTGCCCTTCATGACTCATCTCTTGCTTGCCCAGGCAGAGGGGCTTCCTCGCTGGGCAGCAAGCGAGGCCTGCACATCCAGGGAAAGCAGCTGTCCGAGGCAGCTTCCTGTCCCGGAGGCCTTGCCAGGCAGTCCCTCCGTCTGCTGTGGTCTCCCATGCAGATGGGGCCAGGGAGGTGTGCGTGCAGAAGGCAGCAGCAGATCATGCCGGCTCTCTCTTGGCTTCTGGCACAGGCCGCTGAGCTGCCGCACGACAGCCCCAGCTAGCGGCTCGGGGTACTGGAGGAGAGGAAGGGGCTCATCGGCCACTGCTGAGAAAAGGAAGAGGAGAGCTGGGGAAAGGAAGGGCAGCGAAAGTGAAACTGACTTTTCCTGGCTCTCCTCTTTCTTTTCCCAGCGGTGGCCGAGAAAGAAGGCACCTTGCCGCCGCCGACCCCCCATCCCTCCATGAGGGCTGACGGGCGTCTTTCTGCAGAGCGACTCCCTCCTCCCCGGGCGCCTGCATGCCTCCTCGCGCCGCTGTCTCCCTCCGCCATGCTGGCCAGGCGCGCAGGTGGCCGCTCCTGCCTCTTCTTAGTGCCCTAAGGGCCAGGCTCGCGCTCTAGGCGAGTGCCTAGCTCACCTAGCAGGTGAGCCGGCCCTGCTGATGCTTGGAAATAAGTGATGTACTACCACTTCAGATGCCCAGTGCAAGCTGAGAGAAAACTAAAGACAATCTGTACACAAACTCAGTCACATTCATGAAACATAACACATGTGTGTGGACATGAAAAAATACTACACAGGCAAAAGATTTTGTAGAGTATTTGGTTTAGGGTTGCCAGCTCCAGGCTGGAAATTTACTGGAGATTTGGAAGTGGAGCCTGGTGAGGATGGGATTTGGAGTAAAGAGGGACCTCAGTGGGGTACAATGCCATACAGTCCATCATTCAAAGCACCCATTTTCTCCAGGGAACCTAATATCTGTTGTCTAGAGACCAATAAAAATTCTGGAAGATCTCCAGGCCACACCTGAAGGTTGACAAACTTATTTGGGGCTCAGGTGGACAGCTATTCCTCTGCCCTACTGAATACCATATCCTTTTTGCAATACTAAAGAGACATGGACTACAATTTTTAAGAGTTTGATTTTTGTATAGGCCAGTTCATGTGTTTTATACCGTTGGATTCCTGAGCCCTTTGTGACTGCTAAGATTTATTCTTTGGCTCTTTTTTTTTTAACCATGCCTATAGCGCATTATAGCCCAGCTGCCCTTGTGCCATAAAACTGCTGCTACTGCTACTAAAACTTGGAGTCAATATCTTCAACTGCCTCTCCAGAACTCTTGAAGCACTGATGAATTATGTTCATTGAGGGCTGCTGAGCAAACACCCCCCCCCTTTCAAACGGACCAACATTGTTCTTGGCAGCTTATCTTTCTCTGGCTTAAATCTTGCAGCCCTGAGTTCCAACCTGCTCTTTTCACTACTTGCAATGACATTTGAATCCTGCAGTTGCTGTTAAAACATCTTGTTCTCCTGCATCACTTCCTCTTGTCTCAGACATGGCCAAGTGACTGCTTGTGCCATCCAGTCAATCAGGGAGCTGATGGCCCTGAGTAAGCGAGATGGAGGGGTGGATGTATATGCCTTCTGGCAAGAGCCATCCTCATCCTGGAAGTGAGAGGAAGGGAAGAAGCCTGGTTGGACCCCTGCCTAGTCCTACCTGTTGGCAGAGTTTAAACACACAGAGGAACAGAGCACCAACTGCTTAAAGAAAATAACTCGATTTATTAGAGCAGAAATAAACTCTGATAGAACAGAGGAGAGGGAGAGAGGCTTAACTAACTGACTGACTGATGTTAGAGACAGGAACAGAGGGGGTGGGCTCAACTGGAGCAGGAAGTCTCCAAAGAGCCAATCAGGAGGCAGAAAGGACATAATCTGAAAGTGTGGGAAGTCCCTAAATCTAGCTATGCTAACTAGCAGTCCTTCAGCTGTCCCCTATAGGCTGTTCTTCTGATCTTCTTCAAATCGGTGGGGTATAGACCTTGTATATTCCAACACTATCACAAGTGCAGTACAGGATTTTGCCTTTACTTTTTAAAGAAAGAAAAACAAGATGGAACCCTCAGTAGTCCAAGAAACACAGACAAGCACCTCGGAAGCACATGCAATTATTTCTTTCTCATATTTGTTTTGAGAGAGAAGCCACATATTTCATATGAAGCTTTAACCCATTCATATCAGCTATGTACAAACTTCCCTATGAATACCCTTTTCATATATATATAGCCATATATCTGCTTCTCCTCCAGAGCTCCATCCTGCTCTCCGTCTGTTAACTACTGTAAGAAATGAAGTCCCAACTTCCTTTAAAAAGAAAGACAGAAAGAAACCAACATGAAACTACTGCTGGGTGTTTGAGGCTTTATAATTTCTTTTTTGCACAGACAGGACTTCCGAAATTATGATGTCCTTGCTGGGCTACAAAGATAGTTGAGGGTAAAATATTTCAAACGGCAATTTTAATGAAAGGGAAATACTGACAGGGAGAACACAGTGTATTGTGACACTGTATTACTGTTCAATTTTACGTTTAAACTAAGGGGCTGATCATAATTTATTCTGTCAAAGAAGTGACCTATAAGTAAAGATGAGGAAAAAAAATATTACTTGATGATTAAAGGCTCTAAGAAGTATTCTCTATAGTTGTGTCAGTGCTACATAATGCAGTATATGTAACAAAGCCAAAGTGTTTGAAATTTCTCCTAATTATGTGTGGACCCCAGACTACAGGGTCTTGGTGAAGGCATGCAGTGAATTCCAATAATAGGAAGTTCTACCAGACATCCAACTGACAGCATTCTGCTGTGCACTGGGTGTATTGAGGAAGCAGAGTTGGAGAGGCACTATAGAGTACATCGTACTGTCCAGCATGTGCCTGCAATGCATTTTCTTGCATCCATGCAACCAGTGCCAGATTGATCCATGAGGCTACCCGAGTCCAGCCATCACTACCAACTCTGTCTTGCCATGGGCTGATATTCCACCATCCCTCCCTCCAACTGCAGTTTTAGAATTCTCCCAGAATTCACTCATACAGACATACTCTTCCCACAGTAAGGGTTAGTGTGTTGTAGTAGCTGGATTAAGATCTCAGAGACATAGGTTCAACCCCCTACTCTGCTATTAAGCTTGCTAGGTGACCTTGGACCAGCCAGTCTGTCTTAGTCTACTCTACCTCACAGGATTTAATATTAGGATAATGTGAAGGAGGTAAACCACCCAAAAGTCCTTGGAGGAAAGGTGAGATTTAAAATATGCTATGAAAAATCTCTGTGGTAAATATTTGAGTTGGCATAGAAACAGCTTTCTCTTGTGCATGGAAAAATGTCAGCATAATTGCTTCTCATCAATCCCCCCATAGCTATCTATGCAGATAGAAAGTGTTCTTGAATGTACCTGAGCTATTTGATAACTACAATCAGATCCACTATGAAATTAAAAGTACTAAGTACTGATTTAATGGAAACTAGCATTCTCCCTGGCTGGGCAATCCAAATGGTGTGTGAACTCTCATGAGAGAAATGAATCTCATGGGGGTTTGAAAAGCCCTACCAAGCATGTGCAGCTTGCCAGTCTGCTTTTGGGAAAACAAGGAGGAAAGGAAGGTTAAGTGCTCTGGTTTCCTTGGTGGGAATGGGCACGGCAGATGAAATAGTTGTGACAGGTAGGATGAGAGACTGGCAATGGGTGGGCGGGATGCTTTCCCACCTCTCACCTCAGTTGGTCTCATGGTAGAGCCAGCCCTGAACACCATATAAACCCCCCTTTCATTTCCACTTGCTGGACATTTGTGGCTGGATCCTGCCAAAAAGATCTATGCATGTGTGTGTGTGTGTGTGAGGGGAATTCTTAACAATTCCCCCCTCCTGCGGCAGCCCTCAAATTCCCCCCTCATCCTGCTCCTGGGAGTCCCCCCTCTCCCCGGGATAGCATTTCATGGGACATTTCAGGTAGGCTAGTCATACTTTGCCCTGACCTGGACGGCCCAGGCTAGCCCAATCTCATAAAATCTTGGAAGCTAAGCAGGATTGGTCCTGATCAGTATTTGGATCAGAAAAAAGTCATACTTCCATGCACAGAAGCTTTAGACAGGATCCAGGCTTTAGGTGTAACACAACTGTAACACAACAGAAGGAACAGTCGATCACAGTCGTGAGTAGGAGACTCTATGAGCAGAAGTGTACTGCAGATACATTTGCAGTCTAGATAGGCAGGTTGGGGAGGGGAAGAGATAGAAGAAAGGCATTGCACTGATATTTCCCCCTGTGCGTGCACAAGTGAGAAAGGGAGACTATAAATAAATAAATATATTTCTTCATGCATGCACAAATGCAGAACATACCATGCATGCCGGGTAAAAAAAAGTGTCCAGCCCGTACTCAGATTTTTACCACTAGTGTGCATGTGAGAGAGGGCCAAACTAGATGTGCTTATTTAAAAAATTGGCCCCACAGCAGCTATGGGGAATGGCTGTTTAAAAATAAAGAAGAATACATTTGGGCTTGGAGCACTGTCACAGGGGAAGAAGGAATCCTGCTTCTCCCTCGAGTCATTTTCTTGTACCAAAACAGCCTGGGGGGGGTGTTATTTCCCCATTTTTCTTTCTCCATGTGCACAGAATACTCCTTGTGGAGCAGCAATAATGGGGAAATAACTACAATGTTGTGTAGGAAAATGGCTGGCAAAGGGAGGCAGGTGCCCTTCTTCCCCCTGCAGCAGAGTTCTAAGCTCAAATGTGCTCGCCTTTATTTTTTTAGTCTCTCCCCTCCCCAACATTCCCAATGTCCCTGTTGGGCCTTCGCCTTTATTTTTTTAAAGTCATTCCCCACAGCTGCTGTGTGGCTGCAGGCAATTCAAGTTGGATCCAGATAACAAGTATATTAGTTTTGCCCAGAGAGAAATCTGGGCTGTAGTCACACACACGAAATAATCCACTTTCACGTCACATTTATTTTTGAAGTTCTTCCCTGTTTGTGTGTGTGTGTGTGGGGGGGTAATTCCTATCCAAGAGCCAGCTGACCAGCAGCAGAGAGCAGCACCCAAAACCAGGGGACCCCCCACCAAAACCAGGGGGTCTAGCATCCCTAAAAGTATCCGAATGGGCAGAGGTAATCACAAACTCTTTCATACCTACTTGGCAACACCTTGGTAGAGTGCTTAATTTATAGCTACTCCCTAGCACCATGGGGACATTGTTTTTTTTAAAAAAAGTTTTATTTTCATTTTCCATAAAATACAATTCCATTAAACATAAATCCTCATACATATTCTGGAGTCTATTATTATCAGCCTAAATTAATCCAATCATATAGATGCTTCCATCTTTCCACAAACACTTTTTCATCCTTTCCTTGAAGGATTAAACTTAACTTGTCCATCTCTGCCATTTCCAATAACCTAGATAACTTGTCTTGCATAGGAATATGTTCTTGTTTCCAGTATCTAGCTAATAGAATTCTTGCATTTGTAAGTATATAAATTATCATATGTTTATCTTTCCGTTCTAAACTTTCCGGTAACATGTTTAACAATACAATTTCAGGGAGCAATTCAATTTTGACATTTGTTATTTTTAGAATAATCTTCTGTATCATCTTCCAAAACCCATATATTTTTTCACACCTCCACCACATATGAAAAAACGTTCCAACGTTATTTTTACATTTCCAACAATTCTTAGAGTATGTTGGGTTACATTTGGCTATCTTGTCCGGCGACCAATACCACCTATGATAGATTTTATATATGTTTTCTTTATAACTAACACGTCTCATATAGCTTACCGATTTCCATGTTTTTTCCCAATTCTCTATAGTTATGTTATGCCCTATATCTCTCGACCATGCTATCATTGTATTATTAGGTATATCTTCTTGCTTATATTTGTCTAATAGCATTCTATATATCTTTTGTATCATTTTATCGCTGGTTGATGCCCAAATTTAATCCAATTGTGATTTACTGTCCTCAGATCCAATTTTCACATCCTTAGTATACCTAGACTGGAGTTGCGTTACTTCCCACCAGGTCAGCTCAATCTTATAAAGGGATAACAACACCTCTTTTGATTTCAATTTATTGTTCTTATCTAACAAAGTATCATAGCTTTCTCTATCACAGGCCTTAATAGGGTTGGTTTAATAAGCGCTTCCAATGGTGACACCCATCTTGACGTCCTAACATATTGTTTCTCTTTAATGCTGTTCCATACCCACATCAATGCTCCCCTTAAGATATGATATCTAAAATTGAAGTGTATTTTATCCTTTCCATACCACAGGTAGGCGTGCCACCCCATTTTTAGGTCATGTCCTGGGACATTGTTTTGATGAGGCCAAAATGGTGGGGAATATACTCAGCACTGTTAGTAGTAACAATTGAATAAATTCATGGCCATCTTTCCCAATAATACTATGCCACTTTTATTTGTGTTTAAAGTACCCAGCAGTGCAATCCTCAGCATGTTTACTTAGAAGTAACCCCCATTGTGTTCTGGGGGCTTACTCCCATCTAAGTGTGCATAGGATTGCAGTTAAATCCCATTAAAGGCAATGAAGCCAAGCCAGTTTATGTAGTAACAGTCTAAGTGACTGGCCAGTGCAAACTGTACTGTGGAATAAGCAGTTTGCTCATCTGGGAGCTGAGACATTCTTCCTCAGTGAGGCAGTATGGAAAAGGAGTCCAGGCAACACTATTCTCTTTAATCTGTGCTGTCATTTTTGTGAATGTGAAAGTTTCCTGTAAGGCCGCAGATGTCAGGACAGTGGTAACAAGAACATGTTTGGAGCACAGGAACCTAGTTATAATGAAAATGTGATAGTAGAAGGAGATCACGAATGGCATCTCAGTTTGACATATCTGTGAAAAGTTTGTGACCATTCCAGATGAAAGGCTCAAAATGTGAAGTGTTATTATGACAAGTGACTGACATGCTCTTTCATGGAGGGGCTGCCAGGTAACTGAGTAATTCAAATTCAGTAAGCAACTGCAAATTAAATTTTCATATAGTAATGGGGGAGAAATGCAGAGCACCTTGTTATTGTGCTTTTTCTTCAATTATAAATAGTTAAAAGATATCATTTTCATTTAAGGAATGCTATTACATACAGAGTCCATATCTAGTTTTTTTAGACCTTGGAATATTTTTTGTGCAGATCATGTGAATTGCTACAATTAAGGAGAATAGATTTAAGTCCCCCTGGGTTAAAACTGTAGAATCGGTTTTTCAAACCAAATAATTTAATTCAGATTTACTGTGATTACTTATTATTTGTCTACTCTATTTAAAATGTATTCTTTATTTTGTTTTAATCTTCATAGCAGCTCTGAAAAGGAGGTCACTTTTCTCACTGTACAGGTGGAGTGCAGATAAGTACTTGATCATGTCCACCCAATGAGTTAATGATTGGAAGGTTGTGTTTTTGAGTTCTCTACCCAGCAGAATTCTTCTAAGAACATTTTCTTGGAGCAAGCTCCCCTGAATAGACCTGAATAGGATTCTGAGTAGACCTGCATGTGATGGCATGCAGCTGTTAATCTCCCCATCCATATTTATCACACGCTTTCTCTAAGGAGCTCATGGCGTCCCAAGGAATTTTTCCAAAGAGCACATGATTTTCATCTTCCTAATTTTAGCTCCACAACAACCTGGTAGATTAGGTTCAGAAAATGAGTGACTGAATGTTATTTTTTCGACTTGGTCAGGACAGGGATTTGAACAAAAGTCTCCCCAGTCTTAGTCCAACATTATAACCACTGGACATTCACTAGGGGAAAAAAATCAGTGTGAGAGTCATACAAGAATGGGTGGGTAATAATAGGTAGGTCATTGACCTGGGCTTGTCATCCTCTACCTAGGAAACCAGGAAGGTAGAAAAGTGGTTAGTGGTTACCCTTCTCTTCTGAAATCACTTTGGACTCACGTTGTCAGGCCATACCAGTGAATATAATGGGGTAAGCTAGTCACTATGGGTGCTGTGCCCAGAATAACGAAAGATCACAAAGCAAAGTTTTTATTTTGCTATAGGTCTAATTTTCTACTGAGAATTTTGCCCCATTGGGTATTCAGAAGATACAGAAGTTGTTCTAGTAAGAGTTTAAATCTTTCAGGGGTTTTACTTCTATGAACTAAAAAAAACCCCTCCAAAATATACCAGCACTGATTTCAGACTCATTACTCAATTGAAATAATTATTTTAATTCTTTCATACATAATACATAACACACAGCATACATTTCCATATCAAGAGGAATCTTGCTTGAGAAAAGGCTTCTGCTGCCTTGTTATCACAATATTGTCATTGTTGCAAAACCGTAGGAGGTGTGTATGAAAAAGTTACGGCTGCTGAGCAACTATCACTGCGCAATTTAATTTCTAGGCTTAAAAAGGGAACAATGGCAACATCCAGCATCAACAATCACTGGGTAATTGCTGTGCCCTAGTAAGAGAATTGTGTTCGGTAATGAAAATTATTCAATATAAGGTCTATGGTGTTGTATTAATTTTCTAAAATGTATTTGATTTAAATTTACGCTGTTTCTTTGGACTCCCTAGGATCTTTATAATATCATCACTGGAAGCCAAGTACTTGAGCACAATAAAGAGATTTTTTCCCCCTGAAAAGGATGACAAGTATTGAAAACTGTGATTTATCTCTCATATATATACACCCCCTCTCTCCACCCACACGCATATATACATACATATATTCTCACATATTTGGCAAGTAGCAGCAGCAGCGGTAAGCAGTGGTAAATACGAAGTGCATCTTAATCAGCCCCATAGATTTCTGCAACCTGTACCATGTACCCAGTGTCTAATTACACCCTGGCAAGAGTGCTCTCCTGTCTCCACTAGTAGGGATGGGCATGAACCTAACCATGAAGCAAAATTCATTACAAATTTTGCTCTGTTTGTGGTTCGTGAACAGAAGTTCATGATGGGTCTACCATCACAAACCTCCATGAACATTTAAAGCAGTTTGTGGCAGTTCATGGGGGTTCATTAATGGAGCAGAAAGCAGGGGTTTAAAGGGACTCCAAGTCCTTTTAAACCTCTGCCTTCTTTTCCCCGCAAAAGTGGCAAAAACAGCTGAGCAGCATGGAGGCATTCCCTGGCACTCAGCTGTTTTGGGCTGTTTGTGCAGTCCCTTTAAGCTTTAAAAGGACTGCATAAAACAGCTGTGCAGCGTGGAGGCATTCCCTGGCACTCAGCTGTTTTGGGCTGTTTGTGCAGTCCCTTTAAGCTTTAAAAGGACTGCAGAAAACAGCTGAAAAAACAGTTGAGCCAGTGGGGAACAGTCTCCCCATTGGTCAGTTGTTTTGGGCCTTCTTGTGCAGTCCCTTTAGACAGGCACATTTAAAGGGGCTGCACTAGGGAGCCCAATACAGCTGAACCCACAGAGAGAAGTCTCCCCACCAGCCAGCTTCATGATCTCCTGCACAGCCTCCACAGGCTCAACTGTATTGGGCTCCCTTGTGCAGCCCCATTTAAAGAGAGAGTCCGAAGCTAGCCAGCAGGGAAACCTGTCTGTGGGCTCAGCTGCATTGGGCTCCCTAGTGCAGCCCCTTTACATGGGGCAGCATAGGAGAGCCTGGAGCTGGGCCAGCAGGGAGACTTCTCCCAGCATGCTCAGCTATATTGATGGCAGAGGAAAAGGGAGTGGCACCAGCAAGGGAGGACTCTCTTAATTAATAATTTACCCCACATATTGTAAGAATGAGGCTGGAGGTAGACTTACGAATACTGAAGTTGAAGGGAGCCTTGTGGATTTCATTAAAGTCCCTCCAAAACTCTACCCTCCTATAATTTGAGCATTGAACTGGATATGTAAGCTGACCTGCTTAGTGAACAGAGCTATACCCTGAATTTCTATATTCTGTTAACCTTGCTTGCTCCTACAGCTTGAGACTCAGACCTTGTATCCTGCCCAGGTTACCAAGCCCTGGACCCTCCTTTCCTGACTCCTGGACTGGACCTTTGGATTTCTGACTCCAGAATGTTTTGTAGACCTTGCTCCTCAACCTTGTTTTACTTGTGGTCATTGTATTTGTGTATCCTGGAAACCCCAGGTAGAGTAACAGTGCCAGTCTTTGCCCTGAATGAGACAATAATTAATTTTAGAGATGGTAAAATTTCCCTCAACTTCTTTGGACTCTCAGTTGTAAACTGAGCAACTGAGGAAGACATCAAGAATGGTAATTACTGCATTTCTTGCGGTGTTCTATTCCATAATGGGAATATACATGTCTCTTGTGTTTCATTGTTCACTGCAAGTGCGATGGAACATTAAAAAGTATGTAAGGGATCAGGTGGACAAGTAGTGAACCTTCCTGGGTGAAACCATTCTGTCATGACCTAAATATGATCATATTCCCAGAAGAAGCTGAGGCCATCAGTTTTTTCCTGCTCCATTTTTCATTGTTAAGCTTTCTCACACATGCCATGGAGTTGGGCATACTTAGCTTTAAAACAAGACTATATTTTCTAGACATTATTTTACAAGGGATATGAAATTATAATGGAATCTTCTTTGATACCCACACGCCAAATAGATGGATATTAGAGTATGAACAAGAAGGGGGACCCGCGATACTCATGAGGGGGAGGAGAAGCTCCACAGGAGAAGGAGGCAGCCGCAGGTGAGCCTTCTCCCCTGTCCCCCCGGCACCCACGGTGAGGTCCATGCCCCTCCAAGCTTCCCCCCTCCCCTAGTGGCGGCAGCGGTGGTGAGGCCTTGCTGGCCCACTGAACGTTCTCCTTCCCTCCCCCCTGGTGGCGGCGGTGGCAGCAGTGAGGCTTCGCCAGCCCACCAAGCTTTCTCCCTACCTCCTCAGCGGCGGTGGCAGCGAGGCCTCACTGGCCTGCCAAATTTCCCCCCTCCCTCCTCCCCCAGCAGCGGCGAGGCCTCACCAGCCTGCCAAACTTTCTCCCTCCCTTCCTCCCTCCCTCTTTCCCCGGCGGCGGTGAGGCCTCACCGGCCCACCAAACTTTTTCCTTCCCCCCACCGGACGGCAGTGAGGGCTAAGCGGCTTACAGCCGCCGGCCAGCCAAGCTTTCTCCCCCTCCCCCTCCCCCTCTCCCTTTCTAGTGGTGGTGGTGGCGAAGCCATTCTAAAATCATTCCCTTGCATGCGCAGGGAATGCTCTTTTACTTTTTTGGAGATTTAATTATCCCCCCTATATTTTTTTACAGTTTTCAGATTTTTCTGCATACCTGGGCATTGCCCCATGTGCGCAGGAAAATCTCCCTGCCCCCAGGTGCCCCCTATGTGCGGATTTAGATATACGCATGCAGGGGGCACCTCGGGAATTAGATATACAAGGGGCGGACCCGCGATACTCGTGGGGGGGAGGAAGCTCCTCCACCTCCCATCCACCCCCCTCGGCTCTCTTCCCCCCTGGCTCCGAAGAGGTCCAGGAGGCTTCCATCTCCACTCCTCTGTTCTTACCTCACAACAACCCCGAGAGGTAGGCTGGCTTGAGCAAGAAAGTGTGTGACGCAGTACAGGCTAGTCCCGTGATGACAGGGAACTGACACAGCAACCTTCCCAGCAGCAGCAGCAAGCTGGGGCCACCCCCCTCTCTGCCCATGCTTAGAGTCACGTTCGACGTCCCTGGGCGGTTCCGGGACCAAGGCGCCGAGTCCCTTGCCCTTCCCCTCCCCGAGCCCGCCCCTTCGGTGTCGACTGGAGCAGGAGGAGAGCGCCCGGCCGGCGAGATGGGAGGGACGCATCGCCGCTGCTCCTTGGACCTCCTGTGCTCTGGCTGCTGCTGCTGGAGGCAAAAGTGGGCGAGCGGGAGAGCGCCCCGGGGCCGGGAAATGGGCGAGGGGCGGCGGCGGGGGTCTCTCTCGGAGCGTCTGTTTCTTCCCCCCCAATCGAGGCCCGGGTGGCTGCAGCCGCCTGGGCCTCGCTGGTCCCCCAGCTGCCCACCTAGCCGCCCACCCGGCTCCAAGGCCGCGGCGAGGGCGGTTGCAGAGCGTTTCCTGCGCATGCGCAGGAAATGCTCTTTCAGTTTTGGGGGGATTTAAATATCCCCCCGATGTTTTTAGGGTTTTTTTGGATTTTTGTGCACACGTGGGGACTGCCCCACGTGTGCACAAACCTCTCCCTGCCCCCCAAGTGGCCCCGGAGCGCGGATTTAGATATCCGCACAGACGGGGCCACTTGGGTATTAGATATAAAGATAGATGAGATAATCCTAGAGATACTTCCACTCTGTGCAACACATTCTTTGTTGCCTTGCATGATATTGACTGCATGGCATTGGTTACTTACTACACAAATAAGGAAATTGATTGTCCAGCAGCAGACGAAGTTCCTTTGGATTTTTAAGCCTTGCAGGGAAGCAAGGCACCACTGAGGTCTGTGTCTTTCCTAGCATCATGACACTGGAGTGGGTTTCTCTGAATTAATGATTTCTGGGAAGACCAAGTAGCTCCTGAGAAAAGTCGCAATGAGCATGTTAGTCAGCTATAGCACAGACAAAAAATAACAAATGTGTTGATAGATTTTTTAAAAATGTGGCATTAATAATAACACTATTGATAAGGCATCAAGATTGAGCATTTTAGATATGTATAAATAGTGCTTGCTTATTGATATTGTTGTTTACTGTTAATTTTTAATACAATTATTTATGGCAGAATTAATCAGTAAAGAACCTTTGTCACTAAGGGACTGACATTAGTGGGATCTAGGTCCGTATGCCCACTCAGCCACTTAGGTTGCAATTCTAAGAACACTTTCCTAGAGTAAGCTCCAATGAATAAAATGGCTCTTATTTTTGCTTAATGGCCTTGAACCAATCATTGGTTGCATTCAGACAAATCTCTGCATCTCCATGATGGACACAAATGCACCTTGTTCTTGTGCTTGCATACTCAAATATGACCCATGGTGCCTTCCCAACTTTTCTTACAGTGGAGTACAAGTGAAAACTATTTTCCAAAGTGAAAATCAAGATGTTCCATATTTGACTGTTACACCTCTCTTTAGATTTCCCATATAATTACTTATATTTGTATTCATGTGCTCTATAACTGTGAATGCTGGTAGGTAGTTCCAGCCATAAAGGCTGTGTAATACTACTTACCTATGCTCCTGCACTATTGTCCAGCAAAACAGAATGACTCTGGGGATACGTTTGTTGGCTGTCTCTGTTTTAAACTTATTTGAAAACTGCCCTTCATAATTTCCCTTATGAACTGTGCTCTATCTCCAACCCTATTTTTTTCACCTAAAGCCTATGTCATGGGAAGGACTGCTGTACAGTCCTTGGCGTGCGGTAGAATTATGTCAATGGGTTAAACTGATGGGCCACAGTCTCACAAAGAGGAACTTACAACTATATACACCTGCCAGCACATTTTTACACTCACCAGATCTTCTATCACCACTGCTGCCCATTCTTGGAAAACCACTCCAACAAACCCTCTGCAAAGTAGGCAGAATGATCTGTTAGCAGTGACTGTAAAATGTCTATAAATGATCATCAGAGAGTCAAGTACTTCTTAATGGCAGTGGTAATTAGTGCTAGCTAAATATTATGCTGATAACTCTTCAGAAATAAAACTCCATCTCCTGTGTGCCAGCATAGCTATGCAGCGATAATATGCAATGCACTTACATTATCAAGAGCATCATTATGGCCTTGTAATGGTAATGTTGGAGATGTTATATATAGTTAAATTTGTGATATGAATAAAGAATTTACTCATAAGAGATTAGGTATCTATGATACTACATGCTGTTCTGTGGTCAGAAAATGGGTTGGTTGAATGGAATTTCATCTACCTGGCATGTTGTTGGATAGGGATGGAAGAGTTTCTGTAACACTTAGAATATTATAATTTAGCATTCAGTTTCTGAAGTCTGGACTACAGCTCAGTTCACACATACCTCCTGTTGCATGATGGATGTCCAGGATATAAACTACATGGGCAGTAATCAGTAAGAGAAACTACTTAAGTACCTATGTGGTTTTGGTCCAGTTTTAAATATACCAAAACATTCCTTTATGGGGTGGTGATTATGGAGTTGGAAGTTGGCAGCACAGGCTGCATTACGTTTGCTGGAGATCTCCTGGGATTACAACTGATCTCCAGGTGACAGAGATCAGTTCACCTGGAGAAAATGGTCACTTTGGAAGGTGGACTCTATGACATTGTACACATTGAAGCCCCGCCCCTCTCCAAACCCCACCCTCCTCAGGCTCCGTCCCCAAAATCTCTATGTATTTCCCAATCCAGAGCTAGTAACCCTAGGCTGCATCCACACAGTATTGGCTCTTGTGCTTCCATTGCACTATTAGTACAATCAGATTGCCTTGTCTACCCAGGCTGAACAACTTGCAGATGAGTGGTGTAACACAACAATAGTGTAATACTCAGTTATGTGTAGATAGCACCACAGGCTGGACTATGTGGATGCCAACTGCAAACAACTTCATCCACAGTTCTCATGTGATTTTCTGCAATAGCATGTATCACTATAATTCATGCTATTTTGGAAGACTTCAGGCGTCATTTTCTAATTCCTCTTGAATCTTTCCCAAATGATAGGAAAAATTAAATCAAACAGTTTGTGGTTCATAATTTCTAAAATTCCATGAGTGCATGGAATACCCATTGCAAGTAATTTCTGCTATGGTTCAGGCACTGAGATTCTGTTCTCATGTAATATTTATTAAGAACTGACATGGATGTCCTGACTTATCTTTGATATTCTCAACATAAAGTGCAGCATGGTGGCTCATCTGTTTTGTGCATTTAGGTAATCTACACTGACCTTCTGTAGATACAATCCCTACAATTTTATGGCAATTCTTAAACTATCCAGTTTCATCCTCAAAGCATCCTTGTGCGTCATTTAGGTTGAAACGTACTGATGATTCTCAGGTTACCTACAGAATAATTTTAACTAAGAACTCGGATACTAAAGTCTGAATCTATCCAGCACATAACACTGACTTTCCTCCTGTTGTGAGATTATCATGCTGTTCCTAGCATGTACATTTTTATCTTGGCACTTAGAGATGATTTGTTAAGTCCCTGAATCATTTTTAGGGATGTGAATGAACTGGGAAAATGCAGTTTGATTTGTGGTTTGTGACATGACCAGTTTGTGAGCCATGAACCATCACAAACTTTCAGCAGCCGAACAAACTGGTTTGGTTAATGAAGTTTGTAGTTCACTAGAATGGCTTGCTAGCATCATAAAGACCCCAAACTCACAGAAGATGTCCGGGTGACTCTCCTCTACCTTTCCTCCAAATTTGGTGATGATTGGATTTACAGGGTCCAAGTTACAGATCCCCTCAGAGATGCCCCCAGGAAAGTGTTTTCTGGGGAAATGACAGGTGCAGGTTCAGGAGGTTAAGGAGTGTATAGAATGGATCCTGTGCAAGCTACACCAAACTCACAGGGGACCTTCCCAGAAGTCTCCTCTACATGACCTCCAAGTTCTGTCCCCTGTTGCTTTGAAGTTGTGTAAACATTTAGATTGAGCAGAGACAGTCTGTCTGGAGATGTATTCATTCACAAACTGGCATGAACTTCCATGAACTGCTGGAAAATTTGTGGAAGGTTCATGCTGGTTGACCTGCCGTGAACTTCACTTCATGAACCACAAGCCAAAATTCGTCACAAATTTTAGTTGGTGAGCTGGTTTATGCCCACCCCTAATCATTTTTCAGAACCCTTAGAAGCAATTGAGGCACTTGCAGAACCATTTCTAAATGCCTGGCTTGCTTCTGAGAGTGCACACTTCTAGACTCTAGAAGCAAACCAGGCAGTTAGAAAATCATATCTAGGTGCCTGGATCAATTTTTTTGCCTCCAGTGTTCGCAGACACAACAGGCAGAATGGATAAAAAAGGGTGCAAAGGAACCATTCCCTCTCCACTCTTGAGTTTCTGTGCTATTTTGGAAGATCTTCAGATTGAATCCCCAAGAGCATAAAGGGATTAAACTATGGTACATTTATGCATTACAGTGGAACAGTCCATTCCCCCCCTTCTGATATTTGTGTGTGTTGGTTTAGTCTGTGCTAGCTAGTTCTAGTCTTTTTTTGTTGTTAGAATTATAGACTGCATGAGCCCCTTGTTCTGAAACCAGTTGCTCCCATCCCCGTGTCTTCTTGAGAATAAATCGAAGTTGTTTTGAACATACCTATCTCCTCTTTGTAAACCTAAGAACAGAAAGCTGAGTATCCTATTCCTGATTTGTAAGCAGAAGGGTATCAGAAGAAGTTCTTACTTCTTTGGGTGTTCAATACTGTATAAGCAGATTCCAGATTATACCCTTTATTCAATAATGGAGCATTTCAATGCTAAATGAAATGGGATGGAACCATGGAAATCCTCCCATCCGTAACTTGAAAAGGAAAATGCATACCGCATCATAAAGGAAAATTATGGGGAAATGTTTCCAGAAGAATGGAATGATGAAGCATAAGTCTGGGATCATAAATGTGCTACTCAGGGCTGAGGTATGTATTGAGCAAAATCAAAGACAGAGCCCTTCTTGGCCTGTGCCACTGACTTAAAAAAAAATTGTACCCTCTCTTCTGTAAAAACAACAACACCCTCCCCATGCCCATGAATAGCTAACACATCTGCACAACACTATGCTAAGCTAATTTCTTTCTCTTGCTTCCTGTTTTTTGATGCTACTTTTCTACATGCAGGGAGAACCACATGAAATGTGGGAAATTTGGAGCTATTCAGTCTCCCCATAAAGTGTGATGTGATAAAGTTCAGGTAAAACCCTCCCATATAATTCTGCTGAATGTGTTTGTTGCTTATGTTGCAGCTACTATGTTAAGATCAGAGCAGACATGCAGATGCTGGTTGGCGCTAAAACACTTTTAAGATTTGGACATACTACCCAGCTCTTTCCTCTAGGCTTGTTTTGGCTCACACACTCCTATGTCTTCCAAGGCAGGTTTCCTGAGTAATTCACTGAAATATCTGTCTTCCTTATTAGATCCAATCTATGGGTTATTCAGGAAATGTAGTATTTGGTTTGCATATCCCTAGTGCCCAGCCTTAATTATGCAGTATTAGCACCTACTCTGTTTCCAAACTATTTTTCTGACCAGCTCACAACACAGCACTCAAAGATAATTGTTTTTTTTGTAACACTCTAACATTTTAATAATATAATCATTAATTAAAAACAACCTAAATTAATTTTGCTCATTTTTCAACAAACAGGATAGCATCTAAATATTTAATTACGCTGAATCGAGTTTTCTGAACAGGTGTTAGAAAGCCTGCGGGTGCCCTTGAAATTCCAGCAAAAAGCACTATCTCTCTGCTTGTACAGCAACGCATTTTGGAGTGAAATTACTCTCAGCACTATGTACTGATGACATTTCCAGGAGTGTCAATTCTTCTGTCACTTTGCACTATTCTCCTCATGACTGATGGACTGGACCAGGCAATCCAATTCTGTCTTAAATTCTTACATGTTCATTGCTAAAGGAAAAGAGCAAAATGATTTTCCTGCAAAGAGCTGTGAAGGTACTAGACCTCGGCTTCTACTGATTTTGCTTCTAAAGTGAACTAACTATTCAGAATCTGCGTCCTTCCCTGCTAAATATTATTTATTACAACATGAATATTCATATTGTACAGACGTTTTTGGACAAAACGTGTAAATTAACCTATTTTAAGTAACTTCTTTGTGGCTTGCAGGCTTTATGGAAGAATTTGTCTGAGCACTCTTGGAAAAAGAACACTCAACTAGTTGGACAGTCAGTTTGATTTAAAAACTTTCTAAATGTTCATCATTTTTGTGCGTTGTTATATTGAATGTACCTCAGCCATTCTGAAGGGGAATGTGTGTGTGTTGTTATGTATTGAGTCTTCTTTCAATTCATTCATATCCACAATTACTTGATGACCCAACTTCCCTTATTCCTGTCTATTTATTGTTATGGGGCTTTTGCATAGAATTCACCACATATGCAGGAGTTATGAGGCCCTCTCTATATGTCTGTGCCCCAAAAGGGCTCTTTTCTGGGACCTCACACTTCTTATAGAGTGGACAGATATTACATTGAAAGTATAGGAGATTGTTTATAAATATCTTGTGGTATCAACAAAGAAGCTTTCTAATATTAACAAGTGAGAGCATCTGCTGCTCCACAGCAATTGGAATTGTATTGCTTTGGCACTCTTCAGAGTTCAAGACCAGCCATTTTTCAAAACAGTAGTAAGATCTCACGCTATCATTCTGTTAGTAGCATGGGATAGTTTCAATTTATGTGTAACCTTGTCAACATGCTGCATTTACTGTAGTCTCTACAATAAGATGGGGTACAATGAACATAAATAGGAGCTGGGTTCCACATTGTCATTTAATCAACATGTCCTTCCTTTCATTTTCATAGTTTGAAAGAGATGCAGTGTCACCAGTAGGGGTGGGTTCAAAGGGACCTCCAGAGTCATCTCGTCCAACCCACTGCACAATGCAGGAAATTCACAAATAACTCCCCCTCCACACCCACAGTGACTGCTGTTCCACACCCAGAAGAGGACCAAAAAAACCCCCTCAAGGATTGCTTCCTGACCCCAAAGTGGCAATCAGCATTTCCCTGGGCATATAAAAAAGGGCCACAAGAACTAAGCACTTGATTTATCCCACCTAAGAATTTGTAAGAGTATTCATCTAGTCTGGCAACTGGCAGGAAATGGGAGAAACAGATTCTTCCATTTGGGGCAATTGCCATCCCTGGGACAATGACATGACTTGCGGTAGGACCCTCAAGTGACATCATTGTGCTGTGGGTGACACTCTAGCATTCACACCATAGAGCATCGTTCGGAGTGATGACATTGCTTCCAGGTCATACCAGAAGCAATGTCCTTATGGCAGGATACTAATTTCACCCAGGGATTTCCTCTCACTGCCCAGCTTAGTGGTGGTGGGCAACAAAAGCTGGAAATCTTACACTCCCAATGGGAAGCTGGCAACTTGAGCTGATTCTGAAGGAATCATCAGTTTTGCATTCATTCTTTTAAAACCCCACCTGGAAACATGGCACCCCTCATTTACAGCAAGTTTCTCATCCCAGCTGCTTTGACTTGACAAGTCCCCATTATGATTTTGATTTTGTGTCTTCCTAGTGCACCTCAAACCCATGCATCTTTATTTCCACACTATTTTCTGTTGCCTCCTGCTGATTTCCCCCCCTTCAAAATATGTGCACTTTTTTTTACATTGTGTGTACATCAATTGCTTATAAATGGTACTAGGTAAATAAACAATGCAGGGATCCCAACAGTGGAAATGGGTGAATTGAAAGGGCTAAAATGGCAACATATCATAATCCAAAGGGAAGGGACATATTCATATGCCCTAGTTAGGAAGGCTGGATATATCCTAAAGAGGGGTCTATAATTTTCTACTTCAGCCTTCTTAGGAAACTCGTATTGGTGTGCATGGTGAAGAGTAGAAGAGTTCAGACCTTCTTTCTTTCTTTGCGGGATAAAGAACACAGTCAATACTGGTGTTTGTAACAACCCCATGGACACAGTTGCCTCAGAACTGTTGCATTAATTTTTCCTACTGCTGTAAACGTAATATTATAAGTGCTTTCTTGTCTTATTTCTGTGCTTCAGCAAGCACTCTGTGAGATAAATAATTACTATAACCAACGACGAATAATAGCAATCAGCTGGAGAAAGAACACCTGCTGGACTCCACAGGAGTAAGTGGGACTAATACAGGAACTAGACAACATCCAGTGAAATCAATAAGTCATTTGTCTGAAGAAAAAAAAGAGATGCATTATGGAATCCATTGCATGAACGTTGAGCCATTGGAGGCCATTGAACACATAAAATAATAAGGAAGAGGTATTAATTGCTTTGGAGTATGACCATGCTTCTCTGTGCACCAAAATTTGGTCTGATTGACAGCAGAGAGAAGCATGCTAGTTCTGACCTTTCCAAAAATAAAAACAAACTAAAATTCTACATCTTTGTGCTGGTAAAGAGTATCATTTGTGCTGGTAAAGAGTTCCATTTGGGAACCATAGAGAAACTTTGCTTCACATTTGATTTTACATTTGACAAATGACTACTGATCAGTTTCACTCGCTTCAAGTTCTCTTGGGATGAAAAACTAGTAGATTTACCACTGACACCCATAACACATTAATAAACATTTTTTAAAATCTCATTTTCCTTGACTGTGAAATGAATTTATATGAACATACTAAATAAGAAGATTTGCCAAGAAGGATTTGGATTAGTTTCCAGTTTCTACAATAGATTTTCCTTGCTTATTCTGATGCCACTCCCCCTGTTGCTAGTGCAGCATTGGCTCTGAAAGTCATATGCACTAGTGTCACTTTACTTCTACTGATGTGATGCTAGATGTTGCACAGAAAAATCATTAGGTCTTTTCATGTTGCAGCCTGTGGTTTGTGCATCTTTAGATGAACCATACACACAATCTGAATCAATACAAGCAGCAGCCCATATTGCACATGCATTTTGCCATGTTTTATGTGTGACATCAGAGGAAGACAATGGCAAACCACCTCTGCTTTTCACTTGCCTTGAAAACCCTATGGTGCAGTTGCCATAAGTCATCTGCAACTTGGTGGCACTTTATATACACGTGTGACAGTTGGAGGTACCAAAACCATAAGGATTAGGATTACTGTTTTGCAGATACTTCTCCAATTACCAATGCAAATAATGGACAGGGTTAGTTTTCAGGAGACCTTTGTGACAGATAGTTGCAATGTTCCCTCTAAGCTGAGGAGTCTTGTGAGAAAAATTCCACTTTGTGAACTACTGGCAGGAAAACTGTGAGCAAGCGATTTGGCTACAGCATAAATTAGTTTGCTCTGGAGCCATCCTTCCTGAGCTAAAACAAAAATCTGTGAGACAGAGGCTAAAAAACTGTGAGAAGAGAAGAAGAAGAAGAAGAGATTGGATTTAGAGATTGGATTTATACCCCACCCTTCACTTGGAATCTCAGAGCGGCTTACAGACTCCTTTCCCTTCCCCTTCCCACAACAGACACCCTGTGAGGTGGGTGGGGCTGAGAGAACTCTGACACAAACTGCTCTTTCAGGAACAGCTGTGCCAGAGCTTGTGACTGACCCAAGGTCACATCAGCAGGTGCAAGTGGGGGAGTGGGGAATCAAACCGAGTTCTCCCAGATTAGAGTCTGCACACTTAACCACTACACCAAACTGGCTCTAACTCAGCTTAGAGGGAACACTTGTTGCAACCCTTGTTGGAGTTGGAGGAGTCCCTTGCCTTGAGAAATGTTTGAAGATGAGGGCAGGGATGAGATTTCGGCGGTGGTTACACACACTAAATAATGCACTTTCAATCCAATTTCAGTGCACTTTCCAACTGGATTTTTACTGTGTGAACTGGCAAAATCCAATTGGAAAGTGCATTGAAAGTGGATTGAAAATGGATCATTTATTGTGTGTGACCACAGCCTGACTCTTGAAACCTGTCTGATTCAGCATGAATCATTGCAATTTCATTATTTGAGGAATGGACCTGTAAGTCTTTATTTCCCACAGATAGCAATGGTATATAAATGGTACATAATATAAATGGCATAAAAATGGCCTATAATTGACAGGTGCCAGTTTTCTTAATTTGACACATTCCTTGGTGTTGACTGGGGGAGAGAGGCTCATTCATCACACTGTATGTGAAGCAGTATTGTTAAGGCTGGTTGGAGACACAGGCTGAGCTACTAAACCATGGCCAGTCTATAAAGAGAGCCTGCTCAGTTCCTTTAGGTTGGTCCAGAGCAGCAGAATATCTGTATATACAGAAGATGCTGTATGTCAAGTACTTGTTGTCAGTGTTGCTTTTGTTAATACATGGTGGTACGACTCTGCCCACAGAAATGGGAGGTTTTTCTTGTCCCTTTGCAGAATACTGTTGAATTCTGTTGAAATGATATAAGAATTACATGGCCCAGAAAGAGTATTTTTAAAGAGGTTATTATTGCGTGTTTGATAAATGAACTTGGGTTAGAGACAAGAATCCAAATATAATTCACAGAAAATCAGGCTGTGATCAGCCTGGGCTGAAATTACCTTCTAGTGTTATCTCAGCTCCCTATTTGTATACCTTACCAGACTTTTGTCCACTTCTTAAACTACAGAAAAAATATTAACTAACACCAGAAGAATCCCAAGTCAACTATGTAAGGTATTCTTTATGATTCTTTTCTTGTGCCTGTTAGACTGTATCCAAACAGAAAGTCGGGCTGAATTTCTGACAGTGTTATATCACATTTTTGTAGTGAACACAGGAAAACAATATCCCATTCAGCAAAGTCCAAGGAATTTTTGGATATGTGTGATTGTTCTGCCGGCACATTATGTGCTTCAAGTATGTTTTCAAAGAGCTATGGTACTCCTCTTCACAAGAGACCCTTCGGGGTTCGAGCGGGATATAAATTGAATGTTTAATAAATAAAATTCACAAGCATGAGATAACCTAAGGGCCTAGAAAGCGAGCCTCTGTCTCTTTAAACAGTGGGATCATATTATTTCACTGCTAAAGGGCAAAGGTGACATTATTTAATTCATGATAAAGCTTACGCATTGAGACTGAGAGTGTTTGGAAGTGATTCTTTTATCCATTTCAAAATCTATATGTAAGTACTACATGCAAAATAAATTAAAAGTGGATTCAGTCTGCCTCTTCATACCATGTTTCAGGTTATATCTAATTATATCTATGATTATTGTGAAGTATTTTAAAAAGTAACTCACAACCAATACTAATTCATATGCTTTTTTAGCATGAATAGGAATTTGTGACTATAGCCTTCTAGACTTTGATGTGTATCTTTTTTCCACAACACAGAAAGTATCTTGTTTCTACACACAGACATCGTTTTGCTCCTCTCCCAGAAAAACCTGAAATGGCACCCCCAGATGGTCAACTGGGCTGAGGAATAATGTGGGATAGTAACT
>NW_015163094.1:2035405-2050405 GCF_001447785.1 Gekko japonicus | reverse complement strand
ATTTAAAACTTGCTACATTGATCCTACAAAGTCAGTAGATATGCTAAATACAAAAATTTAAAGACATTACTAGGCAGACACAGAGGTTCCAATTTCATATGCTAACATGCAGCAGTAAGAAAGGTATCCTGTTCTGCATATGCCAGTGGAGAGCAAATGTAGGCCACTGGGCCAAATCTGTCCACCAGATTGTCAGCCCAATTGTCAGCCTAGAGACAAAAAAGCCATAGACAAAGTAGCCTCAGCAGCAACAAAAATTAGTGAATCACCACTCTGAGTTATCTCTTGGGGTTCTGCACCATCACTCCTCACATATGTCTCAAAATCGATTCCCTTAAAATAAGTTGCTGTTCAGCCGAAGCTATTCCGCCCATGTGGTATCAAGAGCCAGTTTGGTGTAGTGGTTGGGAGTGCGGACTTCAATCTGGGAGAACTGGGTTTGATTCCCCACTCGTCTACATGCAGCTGCTAACGTGATCTTGGGTCAATTACAAGTTCTTTCAGAGCTTTTCTCTGAGGGGCAATCCTCGAAAGAGATCTCTCAGTCCCACCTATTTCACAAGGTGGCTACCATGGGGAGGGGAAGGGAAAGGAGATTGAAAGCTGCTCTGAGACTCCTGTGTGTAGTGAAGGGCAGCGTATAAATTCCTTCTTCTTTAGTGTAGTGGTTAAGTGCATGGACTCTAATCTGGGAGAACCGGGTTTGATTCCCCACTCCTCCACCTGCACCTGCTGGATGACCTTGGGCAAGCCATAGTTCTGGCACAGCTGTTCTTGACAAAAGAGCAGTTTCTGTCAGAGCTCTCTCAGCCCCATCTACCTCACAGGGTGTCTTTTGTGGGGAGGGGAAGGGAAAGGAGTTTGTAAGCCGCTCTGAGACTCCCTTGGGTATTGAAGGGTGGGGTATAAATCCAATCTCCTCCTCTTCTTCTTCTTCATTTTCATATTACTACTAACATTAGTGCATCATACATCCTGCAGTTTCTTAACACCACACTACCTTTTATAATGCACTGCTGTGCTGATAACAGTGTTTAGCTGCAGTTGCCAGCTTTGCATCTTACCAAACGTAAGTCTCTGGAGAGTATCATAAAAGGGGCCAGGAGAATCACACTCACCACTTCCATGCCTGTCTACCTGGTAAATAACAAGGAAAAACAGGCTGTGTAGAGGCATCAAAATCCACATGCAGGGGTGGTCTTAACGATGCTGGGGCCACTGATGAGCCCCCAGAATCACTGCCACTCCTCACTCTGCCTCCTGTGAGGTGGGTGGGACTGGGAGACACTGCTGGTGCCATGGGCCAGCTGCCCCATAGGGGAGCCTACTTTTCTCCCCCCCCATTCAGGAGTACAGGGCTGTGGGAGGTTGGGGCTGCCCCTAATATGCCTTTGTTGCACCTGTTGTCTATTGGCTAAACATGCCCCTTTGTACACGGAGTAAAAAGCAGTGTGAAATAAATTCCTCATGTCAAATCATGCCTTTCTCAGGTACTGTTCCTTGGTTCTAACCCCCTGCAAGTATACAAGCAATGACTGTTCATTTGTGGGCTTTTCTGGTATTTGCTTTGATGCCACAGAACAACCTTCCAGAGAAGATTAGAAGATTATGCAGTTTTGGAGGAGATGTAAGACTAAACATTTGAGAAGGGCTTTTGGATCATCTGAATAAGTGTGTTAACATTCTGACTTTGATGGGCAACTGTTTGGATGCTGTTTGATATTTATTATTGCTGGCTATTTTTATGGTTTTCATGGTTTGATGTTTTTACAATGTATTGGCTTTATTGTTCTTATACACCTTGGGACCCAGATTTCTGGGGAAAATGTGGGTCTAATAAATTCTTCAATTAACTACTTATCTAAGTAACTAACCCAGAACTGTATACTTGCTTTTTCACCAGGAGTATAATTTCATCCAAAACACGTTATACCCCCTCTTCCTGTAACTGCTTTACTCCCAATCAATAGTTTCCATTGTGTCTGATTACGTTTCAGTTTATTTATCAGTGTTTTACTGCCTCCAAAACTGGTTAAGTATTTCAATCCCTCCCTGGATGAGGATGTCAGCCTTGAGGTGGCACCTGGGGATTCTCCAAAATTACAGCTCATATCCATACTAAAGAGATCAGTTCCCCTGGAGAAAATGGATGCTTTGGAGGAAGGACTTTATGGCATTGTAACCCACTAAGGTTCCTGTGCTCCCCAGGCTCCATTCCCAAACAGGGTTGCCGTTCCCCCAGTGTGTCGGAGAAAACCCTGATTTTGGGGGCTTCAGCCCACTGCTGGTCAGCTGGCCAGTGGGGGAAACCCCACCCCCAAACAAGGATGTTGTCACGCAATGTCCCCAATGCGATGATGTCACCCAGAAGGGGGACACTCTGGAATTTGTGCAAACTCTATGGTTTTGGGGCTGAAAAAAATAGTTTGCCAAAATACCAGAGCATCCCCTGCACGACGTCCCTGGTGCAATGACGTCACTTCTGGGTGATGTCATCACATCGGGGACATCTTGTGACATCCCCACAACCCTATTCCCAAATCTCCAGGATTTTCTTAACCTGGATCTGGCAACCCTATTCCCATACACTGCCAGTGGCCAGGAGAGAACCTGGCAACCCTATTGAGATGGGAGAGAGAGAGAGAGAGAGAGAGAGAGAGAGAGAGAGAGAGAGGAAGGGACCAAAGGGGGGGGAGGGAGAGAGAGAGAGAGAGAGAGAGAGAGAGAGAGAGAGAGAGAGATCTGTTTCATCAGCATAGGTTTCCCCAGACAATCTCTTCTAGCAGCAGCACGGGGGCAGAATGGAACCCTGAGTTAGCCCATAAACCAACAGCTGTGGGTCAGAACATGAGCACAACAATTCTTTCAGGAATTTGCCCTCTAAAAAGATTGAAGCCAATGGAAAAATGTGTCCCCCCTGTCCCTTCCTGCATGGTGTTCCAGGAGGAAACCATGGTGGGTGGTATCAAGCACTACTGAAAAAGCTAAAAGAAACAATAGGGTCACACTTCTTTTTTGGTAGATAGGAATAGATTATCTGTCACGGTGACCAAAGTGCCTTAGGTGCTACAGCTAGCTTGGAATCCAGATTGAAAGGGATCAGTTTTCTTTTCTCTTTTTGCACATACACTGATTTAGGATGATCTACACTATACAGTACAGTAGAGTGCCACTACGGTGGGTATTAGAAAAGGTTTATTTATGGCTTGTTTATACATTATGATCCCAGTTTAAAACAAGCTACAGAAAGAATAAGCAAAACAAAAGAGCTCACAGTAGGCAGAAAGGCACATTCAGATTTTGCTTCCACAATGTAAGTGTGTAATACCTGTTGGGAAATCAAAAGTTATCTAATTTCCTTGTGTAAGTAGAATTTACCCATAAGGGAGAGTATATCCTATGGAATACCATATACACCATCCTAATAGTTCTTGGCTCTATTGCCACATACCTATCATTGCTTTTTAAAAAATGAAAACCCCTTTTCAAGTCTGTTCCTCACACCCTGTTTTTACTATTCCATGAAGCCGCAAACAAACCAATGGTGATGAAGTATAACAAAGGACCCAACAGAGAATATCTGAGTAGTTACAGGTTTCCAATTGCACTGGAAAGCATGCTGATTTCCAAACTGCACAATGATAATCCAACACTTCCAATGTTGCTTCATGCCAGGAGACAGGTCCAAAAAACTCCAGATGCCTTGAGTGTTTTATTACATACAGTGCTGAGCAGCTAAATGATTTGAGCTCCTTTAGCCAGGAACATTGGGAAATTGCAGACATATGAATACTGGGAAGATGTATGTTGTGCTACTTTAGAGCATTTCCAGATAAGCTGCTTGTGTAACAAGAGCAGGTGAACAATGTGGCTTCATGGGTGTTAGAAATGAGATAAAAATATCATGTTCCCGTTTACTATTCTCATTCAGGGACTAACTACAGATTAACCCCAAATGCATGTATAAGAATCCTGACACTCTTTTTCTTTTTGAAGCTGCTCTAGAAAGAAGCCACAAAAAGCAGATATCAGTTATACATGGTAATATTCATGCAATCATGGAAATACTATATATGTTTCTTTACTTAGAAAATGCTTGTGCCACCTTTGCAGAGACCTGCTCAAGGCAGCTGACTAGAGGCAGCCCTGGCCAATGGGCAATAGGGGCAGCTGACCTGGGCCCTCATGCTGGGAAAGGCTCAGCTGTCCGTGACCCTGCCTTCTTGATGGGGAGGGGGAGGGAAAAAGAGAAGTATCCCATCACCTCCACTTGCATCCAAACTGGAGTTCAGCAGTGGCCACTTGTGCTTATTCTATCTGAGGTCCAGGCAACCATTTTCCAGGGACAGCTCACTCCTGCCTTACATGGGGCAAGGGGATGCTGGTTGTTATGGTGATGAGGGCTGGCAGTGATTTGCCCAGGGTTCAGTATCATTAAAGTTCCCTCCTGGAGCTCACAAAATTAAAACAATACAATGTAAAAAGCAACAATATAGAATCATCACTATAAAAAGAGACATAAAAACAAAGATAGGGGCATAAAACCAACATAAAATAACACTCTTTAACCTAAAGTATTTATAAAAGGGTGTACAGGCTAGACGCAGACAACAGAAACAGCTTTAAAAGAAGGAAACCCTCAGTTTTGAGATTTGGAGTTGGGAGTAAGCAGTGAAGTGGCTAAGTTTGCAGATGACACTAAGTTGCCGTGAGAACTAGGGAGGACTGTGAGGTGCTCTGAGGGATCTGTCGAGGCTGGGTGAGTGGGTGTCAATGTGGCAAATGAGGTTCAACATGGGCAAGTGCACATTGGAGCAAAAAATCCTACCTATAAATTGTCAGGCTCCATCTGTGGCCCAGGAGCTGATCCGCCCGTGGTCGTGGTGTCTGGCTACCCACTAGGGAGAGTTGGTTAAGGAGGAGTTTACTGTGGGGCCTCATATAAGCAGGGGACGGGGTTAACGTCACCGCTTAAGTCCCTCTGCTGGCATGTGCAGGACACCTCTCGTTCTCCCTCTCTCTCTTGCTCCCCGTTTCTCTCAGCTCAGTTCCATCGCACTTTTCTCCTCCCCAGCCCCTCAGCATCTCTCTCCTTTTATCCCCCCTTCTCCACTCCCAGCACCGCCTGTGTTCCCCACCCCCTCTACTCCCAGTCTGGCACTGCCCCCGGTGATAAGCCCGGACACTGTCTGGGCATTCCGGGCGAGGTCACAAGTGTGCCGCCACCTGGGCTCCTCGCCGTGTCCACCCTCAGCTCTCCCTCTGTGATGCCCACGATGCTGCTCACTGGGGTGAGGTTCTAGGGGGCACGCTCCAGGGGCTGTACTCTGCCAATGCTACTGCAACCCTCTGGGTTGTCAAAGGTTGGCTCTCTCGGGGCTTCCTGCTCTGAGGAGCTGGGCTGCAGCTCCACTGGTTGCCATGGCATTGTGGTTGCTCCACTCGGTTCCTAGGTGAGTCAGGCAGTTGGGGCATCTCTGGGGGGTGGGGTCTACATCCCGTGGCCACCAGACCGGGATATAAATATATGTTGATGAGCTCCAAACTACAGTAACTGACCAGGAGAGAGATCTTGGAGTCATGGTAGAATACTCACCGAAAATGTTGACTTAGTGTATGACTGCAATAAAAAAGGCAAATGCTGTGCTGGGAATTATTAGGAAGGTGATTGAAAACAAATCAGCCAGTATCATAGTACCGGTGTCTAAATCTGTGGTGCGGCCTCATTTGGAATACTGTTTGCAGTTCTGTTGGACCTTGCTTCCTGTATAAAGCTCTGAACTGGACTCTGCTGGCTTGGTAAATGACATTTGGGCTGAACTTTGACTCTGACCCTAGAATTCAGCTTGGGCTGACACTAGATTCTGACACCCCCACCACAGGTGGTTCCATGGAAAGTTGGGGGTACTCCAGCTCATGTCCTACAAAATGGTGCCCATGAAAGCCTTGCTGTTCAGTGATCAGGCCATGCCTTTGGGGGACCACCTTTCATTGGCAACATGGGATAGGATATGCAGAGGAGTGTATGTGGACATGTTCACCCTTCTGTTAGGGAGCTTGAAAAGAAGGATAAGGAGGACCTTGAAGAGATGGACAAGGAGAAGCTGAAAAGGTGTAGAGTGGATAGGACATAGGCAAATTGGTTGCTGGGATTCTTGATTTATGTCAGTGTCGTAGTCTGGGCCCAGCCTTGGTGGGCACTACCCTTATTTCAGTATATGGACATGATATACCAGGGTTATTCAATATGATGAGGAGTTTTGTATGCAGTCAGCCATTAATCCCACCTTGTGTTGGGACCAGATTCATCTGCAATGGTTATGTTGCCAGCAAGGCCCAATGACAGTGACTGGTCTGACAGTGGGCACACTGTGCACAGGTGTCTAAGTACTTTAGGTGTCCATGCCCAGATGGGGCAGGCTGTTCAACAGTGCCTGCTTTACTGTGAGTTTAGTTCCCAAGAGGCATGTGGCTGTAGGCTCTGCAAGTTATTTATTTATTTTATTTATTTAGGCATTTTTACCCCGTCCTCCCTGCGGGGTAAAGTTATGGCATGACTGACCCCTGTGTGTGGGCCCCTACACATTCACAGTGTGCCCTTGGGCAAAAACTTGGGCAAGGTCCAGAGAACAATGAAGGGTAAGCAACCCAGCAGTGGATGCTAACCCACCTCCTGAAAAAGGGGCCCAGTCCAATTAAGATGAAGGAGATGGAGCACTGGCTGTGGTGTTATCCTAAGCAGGATGAGTGTGTGTACTTGTTGGAAGGTTTTACTTACAGTTTTCACATCCCATGTCAGGGCCCAAGGAGGCCCTATTGGGCCATTAATCTGCGCTTGGTCAATGGGATGGAGCAGGTAGTCAGGGCCAAGACTGAGAAGGAATGTTAGGCAGGGAGAGTCCTGGGGCTATTTCTTCCACCACTGGTGCCCTAACCTGTGCATATCCCTGCTGGGAGTTGTGCCTAAGAAGGCTCTTGGGGAGTATCACCTCATATATCACTTATTTTACCCCAGGGTGAGTCGGTGAATGACACGATATCTGATAGCTTGTGCTCGATCTGCTACAGATCATTTGATTAGGCTGTGCGTATTGCATGACACTGTGATATGGGGACCAAGCTGTTGTTAGATATTGCTAATGTGATTATTTTTATTATTTTTAAAGTTTTTTTAAATTCTATAATAATTTGACAACACAGTTTTTAAAAAGTGTACATTTCCCCCCCTTAAAAACAAGGTATTTTACAAGATGTTAATTTTTAAAAAGTTTATTTTGTAATTTTATTTCATGTAGTACAGAAATGATGTTGTCATTCTATGGAAAGGAATGAATAATGACATTTTAGCTTCCCCTCTACAACTTAGAAGGCACAGGTAAATCACAGGTTTTCCTTTTCAAAGTTCCTCTAGCTTCAGAACCTATGGAGATAATTAGTTAAGTTTGCTGCATCAACTTCCATGCCATGTGAGTAGTACAGACGTTATATAGTCTGGTATTTTGTGCTGACTTACAATTTACAGTGAAATAGCATAAACTTAGAAGGTTATAAATCTGCTTAAAATCTCACTGTTCAGCTCTAGGCTGCCTATCCCTTCCTGCTTTTTAAAACTCTAATACTCTACCTTGGCAGTTGGGAATACAATTGTGAACCCAGGATCAACGCTACAAGTCCTTAATAAGAGTTTGGATAAATTTCAAAATGGTGTGGAATATCCAATTGAGGACTAGATGTAAGAAACATGACAATTAAGGGAAAAAAATCACAACAAACAAGGCAAGATGTAGTTGCAGCTTAAGTGGTAAGTGAGCCCCAAATGTTATATTTTGTGCGTCACTTGTGTAGTATGAAAAGTACAGCAGCCTTAATGCACCAGTTTTGTGATTTTGGCACATGAGTGAAATTGTAAGTTTCTTGACAACATCTGTCAATCAGGTTGACTCTGATCCACTGGGAAGGTTCCTAATGGACAGCAGCTCTGAAGGGCTGATTAGACTTAGTTGGTTGGTGGCACAGGATGAGATGACAGGTAACTTTCTGACAGTCATAGTTGTTTCTGACCAAATCCCAGCCAAGTACCTTTTGCAAGGGTTGCTGAGGTCAGACACGGCTGGCAGTATTGTTAGAGGATCTTCTGCCAGACATTGCTGCTCAGCTTTGTATGCACCAGCACCGCCCCAAACCCACCACATGGAGAAACACACTTTCACCTCACACCTACAAACCCTTATTTTAGTGCCTTATAGGTCTGATGCTTACCTCCTACTAGCAGAGCTCCTTTTGAAGCATGTGTGTAAGTAAATGTTTTCATTTCATCTGTTTTGGCTCAAAATATGTCAGGCATTATTGAAAGTTTTTTTCTGCATTCCTTTCAAGCATCTCATTGTCATAGTTGGACCTGTGCACCACCTAACTCATTCATCATGACCAAACAACACTAGAGACAATGGATTTCCATCATCCTGTCCCTTGATTGTTCCAGAATGTCACTTTGCACTGTAATATACTCCTCCTGGATTCTGGTTTAGACTAGGAGAGTTTCCAAACTCAGTGCCGGGGTTTGGAGCATGTTGCCTTTTCTATAGCTTTCAGTTTCTTCAATTCATTTACGCCTATGTGTATGGCCACAGTGATAAAATGCTGCCAAAAATAATTAGTGCTTCTCTGTGTGGTATTTTTATGATGCACACATGCAGTCCTGAACATTGGCAAGACCACACATGCAGAAGTCTTGATTCAAGTGTATGTACAATCACCTCAAGAGTGCTTTGTTAATTTGTCTTATCAATCCATGTGTGCAAACAGGTCATATAAAGGATGGCAAAAGACGAGAAGAAACTGAAAGTTGTGGCAAATGTTTCATACAATGGAGAATTTCTAATGTTTCCGTTCTGCTTTGGAAAGAAGACCAGATAAACTGGAATGCCAAAAGTTGAGGAGAATTTCAAAAGTGTTCTTACCCAAAACTCAACCTTACTTAGTGTCAAAACTCCATTTTACACACAAGAACAGGATTGTAGTCTTGTTCTGGCCCAAGATAGAAGTTTATTTCCCCCCCCTTCAGTGGCAAAATTCACTTTTCTATTAGCTTTCTTTTCAATAGCCTAAACTGTGTTCCCTACCCCCCATAATCAGTATTCTAACATCTTTGCATCTTGTCATCCGGCCTCTGGAGCTGAAAATGATATAATGGTATATCACTGGTAAATGTCATAAATGCTGTGGAGATGTCAGCCGACCACAGTTGAAAGGTCTGGAATTCAAATCAAGAGCAACCGATCTCTATCTGAAACGAGGTGCTGTAACATTCCTAACCATTTGCAAGCATGTTCTATCTTAAACACACTCTTTTAAGGCTACTGTAGGGTTCCCTTAGACCCATAAAGATTGTAAACTATCAGTAATTGAATCCAATTAGGATGCAACTGTCTTGCTTTAAATAAATGGAGAGCCAGGAGAGCAGTCTCCTGTGAGTTGCAAATTTCATGACTTAGTACTTCCAAGTGCTGTTCAGATCTAGCTCATATCTCGCATTAAGGCATATATAATAAAGCTGTGAGTAACTTTAAAATCATAGATTTTTTTTAAAAAAAAGAGCAAAGGAAATATTTAGTTATGTTTGATAAACAGCCTGAAAAGTCCCTCCTCACTCCAAAAGTCGCAGAAAGATACTAAACTAATATGTCATCATATAATACTCCTGCCTATATGCAGGATGATAGGAGATGATACTTCTAACATATGGATTAAAAGGACTGGATACACATTTATATCATATTTTGTTCATTTGTGTTTATATGTTAATCTGGAAATGTCCCCATAGGGAGAGTGTAAACATCTACATTCCTAAAAGCCAGTTCCTAAAATTCACTCAGCGTTCTAGCATTATACTTTAGCATGGCCAAAAGACAGACCCTGCGTGCCCAGAGGAGGGGCAGGAATATAGAATAGAATAGATTTTAAATGGTCGGGGAGACAAAAATCACTGGGGATAGGTTTATTAGCTTCACCCCCATGCAGAGGCTGCAAACAAATCACTGAGCAGATGGAGAAAGCTTCCACGAAGATTAAATTCTGGCTCTTCGGCTTTGAAACGGAGATGAGCACGGCAACCCTAGAGTCGGATTTGACTGGCTTTCGAGCAAGGGAACCTTTACCTTTACCTACCAAACGACAATTCCACCGGCCAGTAGTCTCTGCCCTGCTGCTCCCTTCCCCTCCTGGTGATAGGGATGCCAGCCTCCAGGTGGGGATCCCTTGGAATTATAGCTCATCTCCAGACTACAGAGATTAGTTTCCTTTGAGAAAATTGATGCTTTGGAGAGTGGACTCAATGGAATTATACCTCACTGAGGTTCCCGTCCTCCCCAGGCTCCAGCCGCAAATCTTACTGAGTTTCCCGACCTGGATCTGGCAACTCTACCACCCCATCCCCTGCTGGTGGCCTGGGGGGTGGGACTGGCAACCCTACCTGGTGACCAGCACAAGCAGACTCACAGAGCAATCATAAGCAGAGTTACACACTTCTAGGTCCACTCAAGTTAGAGGACTCAGAAGGGGAAATAGCTCTGCCTGGATGAACCATGTGCCCACTGCCAGTGGGAGAGTTTTCAGCGATTCCTAAAGAGGCATGTTTCTTAGATGTTCTCCTGAAAGTGACATCACACCATTGTTGATGGCCTCTCCTTCCGTGTCTCCACACCACCCAGTCTGAGCCCAGCAACTCAAACTCCATCTGGGATTGCGCTGTAAATAATGTCAATCAAAGGCATGTAAGTGTGTTTAACTGGCATAATTTACAGTGCCATCCTGTACAGACTCAGTCCAATGAAGGTCCACTGAAATCATGAAATATTTATTTGTTTGCAAAATTTGAATTTGGTCTTGGCTAGTCTTGGAAATAATATTTTGATTTGGCAACCAATGATGACAATTTTGTGAAGTATATCATGTAAACTGTTGGAATCCGGCCTAACTATGAAGTGCTGTTATCTAAAACCAGGGGGGAAAAACCCTTATCATTTCTGAGAAAAAAACTGCATGTGATTTAAAATTACAAAAGCATTTGAACAAACTTAATCTTTCAGTGAAGATTTGCAGAATCTCCACTATTGGTTTTAGCAGCCAAATAGCTAAACACACATCCCCTTTTAACTGTGTACCTTGTGATTAACCAGTAATAGCTCAGAATAATAATTGGTCATGGCCATCCATCCTGAGGGGTTGATTAAATAGGAATAAGCTCAGAATTCTCCCCCCTTCCCTACTGTAAGGCTTTTCTGTGGTAATTCCACCATTCATTAGGATGGAAAAAACTGGCATTAAACCAAGTACTTCTGCCAAAGCCATTATTTCCATCATCAGACTCTGCATCAAGTCAGCACTGTAGCCTTATGGGAAGACAATATTCTGTCCCCTTGTGGTTCTTAAGTTATGACTAAGAAGCTTATATATATTAAAAGGAGGGTCTTCAGCTAGTCTCTTAATCTTTATGAGCCTCGATAATAGCCAACTCTGTTTCCAAAAATTTAGAAACACTTGCTTTCA
This sequence comes from Gekko japonicus, assembly GCF_001447785.1. Classification (NCBI taxonomy): domain Eukaryota; kingdom Metazoa; phylum Chordata; class Lepidosauria; order Squamata; family Gekkonidae; genus Gekko; species Gekko japonicus. The sequence continues at coordinate 2,038,858 of NW_015163094.1, read as the reverse complement.
ACTTAGAAAGGTCGCCTATGTTAGGTGATAAGTCTCCGTTCAATAAGATTAAGAGCTACACAGCTTTTTTCAAGTGCCCACGATTCATGAGTCTGTGTGTGTGAGAGCAAAGAGGACCTTGTAGCTTTAATGCATTGTCTTTCTCCCTATACTTATATTCTGTATCTTTAAGAGGATAATTGCTGAATTGAAATTTGAGAGTGTTATCTTAATAACCAATTACTCAAATAACTTTGAAATTGGCTTAAATTGGTTCGTCATGCTACATTTACCTGAATCTTTTTATGAGAAACTTAGGGGGGGAAAAAGATCCCTGGCTGTGTAAGTTGTTTTTCTGAAGGTTTATGTTTGGTGCAGGGCCAAGAGTGACCATAACCTTAATCTCTGATATGGCTACCATGATGGTTGATCTCTCCCAGCTTTATGTTATTCAGGTCCACAACCATTTTCTGAAGCCCTCACAAAAGTAAGGGAGGTTGCCTTTTAATTCTCTGTGTGATTATGGAAGGAATTTTCTAATTCTTTTGATACATGTTTGCAGCTTAACATTACATTGGCTTAAAGGGCAGGAAAGGGGGGGATCCCTTGATGTACTTATGCTATGCTATGTACATATGCTAAGATTGGGGTAAATGTATCCCTTACCATGCCTGTAAAATCCTTACAAGTAAAAAACCAGAATCTTTTTTTAATTTAAAGCTCTGACACATTTATTAGTAGCTTTGTTAGATGAATAGATGACTGCTGGAACCATGTATATTTTTATATGTAGCCATAAAGTTTGGTAATAGAACACTAGATCTTGTGCAGCAGTACAGATTCCCAATTCTTTCTCTGTTCAGCAGCCATCTTAAAGGCTGCTCCTGAAGATTATGCCTTTAATTTTGTGCTACAAACTATGCCGCTTACACAAACAACCTGAGCTATAAGTACATTACTAGTGGCTTCATTATTTTATTAGGGGATTGTATACAACAGCCTCAAGTTGTCGTTTGTTTCTGCTTCATGACTGACAAATGCCTGGTAGGGAAGTACTGCCTGTTAGAATGTACCAAATGCCATCCAAACTAGCAACAGCCAGTCCTAATTGACAGAGACAACCAAGTTCTTCACATGTCTCTCCCAATCAGTTCCACTGCAGTCATATGGCTGCATTGTTCTCTGAATATCTGACATAACCATATGTCCCTAAAGTAATATTCTGTTCAGTCTTAGACAGAGGACACTTGTGAGCCTAATATGCTTATTCAGTTAAGGCCAAGCCACACGATCCATCTGGTATGCCTGCCAGTGCGGGCATTCTGTAAATCTTTTTGTTCAGGTGGCTGCATGGCAAAGTGAATATTTGATTGTTTCCCCACTCACCCAGGTTGCTGTTCAGGACATCATGAAATACATTTATTGATTGTTAGAGGCAGGGACATGGTGGGGAGCCAGAGCTGCAAGCATGGTGGTGATGCTACTTCTGCAGAAAACCCCGAAGTGACAGCTGTAGCTCTAAAAATCCACTGAAACTCTGTGTTTTTACCATAATTTTTTCAGAAGCTCTGTGGCAAAACCATACAATTTTAGGTGATTCACAGAGCTTCCACCAGGGCTTTTTTTTCTGGGGGAATGCACCAGAATGGAGTTCCAGAACATCTTCAACAAAATTCTTTTTTAAGAAGTTTAAAAGTTCATGAGTTTTCGGTATACAGATTGAAAACTTCATTTCCCTCTTGAGAGTTCTGGCACCTCTTCTTCTTCTTCTTCAAAAAAAGCTCTGGCTACCACTATTGTTTCTAGGTTTTTCCTGAAACTGACATCATCTCGCAACATAAGTGGGTTTTTAAATTTTCCCCTGCCACCACTTGGCAGCCCTATATTTACTTTGGCCTGCTTTTCACAGCTCAGCTCCCTTTCAGTACCAGAGCCTGATTTAAAAAAAAAAAATGCTTCAGGCACCGGCGCATAGCAACGTTGGTTGCAGGAGAGGTCGAAACTTGGATGCCCTCATCACACAGTGCACTTAAAAAAATCAGACTACATATTAAATGTTCTAGCAGATAATGAACAATATAAAATTTGAATTTTCTTTATCCAGGATACATGGAGATGCTTTCCACCTCCATGTCCACCTGCAAGCAGATGTCCTTTCTGAGCTCTGTTCTCTTACAACTGGCTAACTACACAAGCTATGTTAGCAGTTGTTTGCAGAGACTATGGCTTGAATGCTGAGGTACTGTTCCACTCATGCAGTAGCACCAGCATCCCCTCTGATGGAACAGTTTTTCCATCTGTGGAGGAAGGTGGGATGATTTTTGCCAGTTCTCCATCATGCTGTGCATTCAAAATTTGCCCCCTACACTGTTCCTGGGACTTGACTGACCCACAGGTCCACAATTTTGATGTGGGAACAGAAAACCGCAGTAAGAGCTGGGCACGACGACTTGGAGAAATGATGACTGAGGGGTGAAGAACTTACCTTCCTTTAGGATGACTCTGGTCATGGTGTTTTGGATCCAAGTGAATATTTTAGGGGTATCATCACAGCATCATGCACTTCAATAGGTTCATCCCAAAATCTCTAGCAACACTGAGGTGCATCTTACATGCCAATGAAAGAGACCCTGAGATTCAACAGATTGTGTGGTGAGACTGTTTGAAGCCAAGCAATTCTGTGTGCAGAAATGACAGTGAATCTTTCTTAAAGTCATCAGTGCAGATGGACACATTCCCATGGAACACACAGTTCAATAGTGCAATCTTGGGGAGGTGGAGAGGCAAAAGCCCATAGGGTGCTGATAATGTGCTACAAAAGTGTATCTCTGAGATACCCCAGCAGATCACCAAGATGCAATGGCAGAGCCCCCAAGTGGTGCTTTGGGCCAAGTAGTGGTATGGCGACAACACAGAGCAATGCCAGCACAAGATGGTGTACCAGTGGGGAAACGGGCAGATCCATGGAAGTGGCAGGAGTTAGTTGGCTCCCTAAGCCACCCAAGTCCAGGAACACCCCCAGAACTGGTAGACAATTGCACCATGCAACAGAAAAGGCAAAATGCCCCATACAGACACATCCCCTTCACAAGCCTCAGGATAGCACACAGTGCCAACAGGCAGGGGAGTCTGTCTCAGAGGTCTGCAAGATGCACATTTACATTGCACAGCATTACAGTTTGGTAGCAGGAGAGGCACAGAGATGGGACTTGGCACCACTGAGAGAGCATTTGCCCTAACGTCCAAGGGAGAGAGTGAAGTCCGTGCTGTGTGGTGTCCCCCATGTCATGTGATGGGGGTAATATTCCCAAAAAAGTGAACCAAGGAGAGCTGCCTAAGATGGGGAGGATGTGTGGCAGCCCCATACTGAGTGCTTAGCACATTCCCTTGCCAGAGTGCCCCCCTTCCAAGTGTGGGACAGGGCAGAACTATGGATCGGAGTGTCTAGCAGCTGCCCTCCTGTGCTCTGTGGAT
>NW_015163094.1:2034849-2035146 GCF_001447785.1 Gekko japonicus | reverse complement strand
ACTAACCCAACACTCTTAACACAATACTGTAGGGTGGAGCCAAGGCCCTGCAGGGTCCCCAGAAGCATGTTTCCATCTGGCATCTCTGCAGGTGATGAATCAACAGGAAGACCTTGGAGAAACTGATGCATTTTCTGCTCAGTCACCACTTCCAGCTAGTGGAACATCCTGCCTTGGGTATCCTTTTGTCTGGCAATTTCGCCCCACTCACATGAATGCTGTGCTAGGGACAGCTCAGCCCACTTCCCCGTGGCCTCTTGGAGTGGCTCACAAAGCCATCTACCCAGAGGGAACTGG
>NW_015163094.1:2009444-2034166 GCF_001447785.1 Gekko japonicus | reverse complement strand
TGCAGGTGCACAAGGGTGAATGGAATGCAAGGGAGCTGCTGCCATTGGTGTGGTATGGAGGCCTTGTGAAGGGCATCCCTGCCAAAAGGCTGTATCTGCATGGCAACTCATCAGCGAGGCTATCCTCTTCCTCCTCTCCTCTGCAAATGTACAGATATTCTGGCAGGAAATTCCCTATCTGAACATGTGCACTGAAAGCACACCTCGGTTCAGCTCCTGCTGACTTTTCTGCTTCCCAGAAATATGTTATTCTCTTTGGCTTGAGTTCAGGCCTTTTGGGTTGTGGTCTGAGCCTTCTGGAATAGCATGCCTGAAGAACACTATTTCTGATTATTTTTAGGCAGTTTTAGAAGAATGTTTCACTTATGCTCATGTCGATGTCAGTGGTTAAAATATTGATAACATTACATTGGTGAGTGGGGTTGTTAACTAGTATTTTTGTGTTACTTTGTTATAAATGTTATCGCATAAAGTATTTCATATAGATAAATAAGTATGTGCCTGATATACCTTTCTTGAATGTATCATGCAGATACATGCTCTGGAGCACAAGTAACTTCCATGGCACTGAGATGAAGAATGGAATGACAAATTGACATTAACCTCCCATTGCCAGCAATATTTACATGGATTCCCTGCAATGCCTTCTCACACTGTGTACATGTGTTTGCTGGCAACTTCGGAAAACAGGGTTCTGTAGAAAGATACATATCCACACTCAACTGATTACATACCTTGCATTCAGCAGCATTGATCACTTATACAGTCATCAGGGACAAAAGTGGGTTTTCTTGCCACTTTGTTTTCCTCATGAACATCAATAAACGGTTATTTTTGTGAGGTGGAATTATATTAGCCATTGTATATAATTTCCAAATGAAGATTAATTTCTGAAATTGTTTATTCCTTACATTGTTTATTTCAGGGATTCCTCTCAAAATACATAAGAAAGAAAAGTTTAGCCTATGAGATTTGTCACAAAGCTTTCCTTTGACAGCAGTTCAGGAAATCATTTTAAAAACATCCTAACCTGCAATATAAATTTCTGTATTTACCCTGTTATTACTGTGAACCAGTCGCTGAGGTTTAGATTGTATTTTTCTAATCTTTGTTTTCATTGATACAAACCATCAGGGCTATTTTTGGGCAGGAACGCACAGGAACGGAGTTCCGGCTGGCTCCCAAGTTGGCCACACCCAGCAGGAACTCATTAGCATAATAGGCCACACCCAACAGCAGGAACTCATTAGGATTGGCTACATTAGGGGTGTGTGGCCTAACATGCAAAGGAGTTCCTGCTCCAAAAAAAGCCCTGGGTTTTGACAACAAACAAGGTAAACAGAATAAGAAGCAAAAGGTGGGTGTGGCTGGGTGGGCACACTTCTGAGGGGTGTGGCCTAATATACTAATGAGCTGTCCTGTCGGGGGTGTGACCTAATATGCTAATGAGTTCCTGCTGTTGGGTATGGCCTATTATGCTAATGAGTTCCTGCTGGGCTTTTTCTACAAAAAAAGCCCTGCAAACCATCATAGCCTTCAAAGCGACATGAATGCCAAGTTGGCCCTACAGTTACCCCTTATCCAGCTACACAACAGATGGGGATGAAAGCCAGGCCATTGCTAGTAGCGGCGTACACTATTACCCAAAGCAGCATCTTGAACCAGGGCTCTTATGTCCCACAACATCTCTACTTTTTCAAATGATTTCTACTATATATGTGTTTGGAGCAGGAAACTGGAAGCCAGAAGATGCTCCTGTATAGAACCCGGATAGGAAGCTATCAGTTACTTAAAGCTGAATCAAGGATCAGTAGAAGAAAGTGTATGAAGTGATATGTTAAGAATCATGAATTGGGATGGGCATGAACTGAATCATGAATCAAAATACTTGTGGTTCCTGAACAAACGTTCATGATGGGTTCACTGTCACAATCGTCCATTAACTTTTAGAGCAGTTTGTGTGGTTTGTGGATGGAGCAGAAAGTGGTTGTTTAAAGGGACTCTAAGTCCCTTTAAACCCCTGCTTTCTGTTTCCACTAAAGCTGCAAAAACAACTGAGTGGTGGGGAGGCTCCCCGCCCCATAGCTGTTTCAGGCTCCCCGCCCCATAGCTGTTTCAGCTGCATAAGACAGCCCAACAGAGCTGTAAAGTGGGGAGCACCTCCTCACCACGCAGCTGTTTTTGAGCTGTCTTGTGCAGTCCCTTTAAATGTTAAAGAGACTGCAGAAGACCTCCTGAGAGAGCTGCATGGTGGGGAGTGGCTCCCTACCATGCAGCTGTTTTTTAGGCTGTCCTTTGCAGTCCCTTTAAATGGACTGTACAAGACAGCCCGAAACAGATGAATGGTGCCAAGCAGGCTGCTCTGCATCATCACTCTACTGTTTTTCAGGTTTTCCGCAGACCTCATTTAAAGGGACTATGGTTCCTTTCAACAGGGTTTGCAGGGCCACAAATTGGTTCAGTTCATGAATGAGCCTTCCAGTTCAAACCAAATCACATTTTTCTGGTTGATGCCCATCCCTAATCATTACATTGTGGAGCTGGAGTTTTGGTAAAGGGCTTAGGATACTTACTTTGAGTGGTCCCTGATGCTCATTCCTAGGAAATCCAATGCTGAACTTGGAGAAGAATTGTAACACATCTTTAATTGTATAAGGCCCACATCATGTCCTGACATCAACTTACAGGTTTTCATAAAGCTTTCCTGAGTTCAACTATTTAGAGATCCACTGCCAATTACAATGCAGAATACTAAGCAACATAGAGTACTGTATTGGTGTAACAAACTGTGAGGCAGTACTGGGTACAGGAAGAAGACAAAAGCAAGTATCAGTATTTAAACAAGAAGGTGAAACATGAACAAAATGGCCTGTGTAAAGGTTTCCTGTAGGCAGCATTATGGTTAAAAACTGCTCATCATGTGCATGCAGCTTACATGCATCAGAAACATGTGGGCCACAAACATGTGGAAATATGCTAAGGCTCCATATGGTGATACTGGCCACAAGGAAACACTATCCAGAAAAATGCTCCCCCCTCCCTTTAACTAAGTCGAATCTTGTGTAAATTCTACTTGCCTAAGGCAAAGGAAGATCATGACTGAAATAACTGCCATTTCTCTGGAGTTTCAGGTAACCATCACACTTCCTCTCAACTCCTATCGCTTCTGCACTGCGCTCCAGCTGGAGGTATAGTAGAGCAGGACTCATTATCATCTTTCCAGGTAGCATCTCCACATCATACTATACCATATATGTGCCCACAGAACATTCCCATCAAAAGACTGGAACTTTGGTTGGGTTAAAGCATTTTGGCTCTACAGAATACTCTGCTGTAATGATTTTCTGCCTTGCCAGAAAAACGTAGAGTTTGAGAAGAAACACATTTTTCTTTAAATCTCTTATTTCCCCCCCTTAATAGAGAACAGACATGGGATTGTACCTGAAAAAATAAAGAAGAAGAAGAAAATATCTGGGAATATCTGCAGGCATTTAAGGACATGTGTATAGGATTTAGGTAAATGCAGAGCCAAAAACATAAATGATAAATGAAACACAAGCAAGAGCAAATTATTTATTTCCACCCATAAAAGAATAGCTACAGCAAACTTCATACTGATTCATACCTATGGGGTTCTGATTCTGCAGTCTTTCCTAGTAAATCATGGGTAGAGATGGTAGATTTGCACGTAGGTTGGTGATTTCTTAAAAAGTGTGTCTTTTCCCTCACGAAAGACTGTATCAACCTGCTCCCTGTCTCAAACCATCTTTACCTTTCTCTGTTTCCCTACGTAGTCAGCCAAGATAGTCTTCCTTATGGTTGCCAACCTCCAGGTGGTGGCTGGAGATCTCCTGGAATTACAATTGGTCTCCAAATGACAGATATCAGTTCCCCTGGAGAAAATGGCAGCTTTGGAAGTTAGTCTCCATGGTTTTATACCCTGCCGAAGTCCCTCCTCTCCCCAAACCCCACCCTCTCTAGGCTTCACCCCCAAATCTCCAGGAATTTCTAGCCCAGATCTGGAAATTCTAGTTCTTGCTTAGTGGTCCCAGATGCATATCTGTTTAGGTGGCGAGCTGATTTTTGCTCGCCCGTGGAGCCAAATGGACCCGATGCAGCCCCAGATGGCTCTGCGGGATCCGAGGCACCCTGACGGCTCATTAGATGAGCTGGTGGAGGATTGGAACTGCTGACTCTACTCAGCCATCGACGAGATCGCTCCCAGGCACCCTCTCTGCACTCGTGATAGGCGAGCACCCTGGTATACCCAGGAGTTGTGGCTGCTGAAGCGAGAACTGAGACGGCTAGAGAGACGGTGACATCATGCTTGCGACAAAGTGTCAAGAACATCCTACAGGACGTTTATGAGATCCTATGAGATGGCAGTCAAAGCCGCAAAGAGGGATTTCTTTGCGACCTTGATTGCATCTGCTAGCTCACGCCCAGCCCAATTATTTAGTGTGATTCGGTTCTTGACAGCTCTGCCTCAGGGCAGGCAAAATGCTAGGAAATTGGACTTAGGCCGCGACCACCCCACCACAATTGAAACAGTTAGGGAACTTGAGGCCCCTTGCATGTCTTTGGTGCCGGGTTTAGTGTTTTTTGACCCACTCAGCCTGGAGGAAGCTGACAGGTTGCTCGTATTGGTGCGCCCAACCACATGCGACCTTGATCCGTGCCCCTCCTGGCTTATTAAAGCAGGCCATGAGGGGTTTCGAGGTGCACTGTGCGATATTGTCAATAAGTCCCTCACTGAGGGATGGTTCCCCGGAGCACTCAAGGAAGCAATGGTCCGTCCTCTCTTGAAAAGCCCATCTTTGGACCCGCCTGAATTGGCCAACTATCGGCCGGTTTCCAATTTGCCCTATCTAGGCAAACTTATTGAGAGGGTGGTGGCGTCACAGCTACAAGGCTACCTGGATGAGGCTTCTGTCCTTGATCCCTTCCAGTCCGGCTTTCATCCGGGCCACGGGACAGAGACGGTACTGGTTGCGCTGACTGATGATCTCCGTAGGAATCTGGATCGAGGCGGCGTGGCGGCACTGGTGTTGTTAGATCTGTTGGCTGCGTTTGACACGGTCAACCACCAGTTGCTGGCCCGCCGCCGTCCCGGAGGCGCTCCCTTGAATGTGGAGTGCCTCAGGGGGCTGTGCTGTCCCCGATGTTGTTTAACATCTATATGCGCCCCCTCGCCCAGATAGCCCGGAGGTGTGGGATTGGGTGTCATAAATATGCTGATGATACCCAGCTCTATCTGATGTTGGGCGGCCAGTCAGACTCTAGTCTCCATTACCTTTATCAGGCATTACAAGCTGTGGCTGGTTGGCTCAGACTGAGTTCGTTGAAATTAAACCCGGCAAAGACGGAGGTCCTGGGCCTGAGTTGGACCGGTCTGGGGCTGGGGCTCCTTCTCACGGCCATTGATGGGGTGCCTTTGGTGCCTATGCGGGAGGTTAGGAGTTTGTGTGTGCTTCTGGACTCCTCGTTAATGATGGAGGCCCAGGTGGCAGCCACTGCCAAGTCGGCCTTTTACCATCTGCAGCTGGCTCGGCTGTTGGTCCCCTACTTCGACCGTGAGGACCTGGCCACTGTGATCCATGTGACGGTCACCTCGAGGCTAGACTACTGTAACGCTCTCTACTTGGGGCTGCCTTTGTCACAACTCCAGAAGCTGCAGCTAGTGCAGAATGCTGCAGCTAGGTTGTTGATGGGCCTCTCTAGGTGAGACCACATCCGGCCAGTGCTGCAAGCGCTGCACTGGCTGCTGATAGCATACTGGATTCGCTTCAAAGTGCTGGTTCTTTAAAGCCCTGAATGGCCAGGGTACGGCTTACCTAAGGGACCACCTCTTCCCGTATGTTCCCTCAAGAGAACTACGATCGGGGAGTCTCCACATCCTGGAAGTTCCAGGCCCCTGAGGCGTTAGGTTTGCCCAAACTAGGGCCTGGGTGTTTTTGGTGGTGGCTCCTACCTGGTGGAATGAGCTCCCAGAGGAGATCCGGGCCCTGTGGGACCTTATACAGTTCTGCAGGGCCTGCAAGATGGAGCTCTTCCACCAGGCTTCTGAGTAGGAGGTTTTAATACAAGAATTCACAGTTGGTTTGAGGTAAGAAAACGGCATTACATTATTTTATGTCACCCCACAGATCTTGCCCATTTTGACCTTGCTGTCCATCTAACATCCAGAAAGTCTGCAAAACTGAAGTTTAACCAGTTTAGTATATCAGTTGTGGAGACCCTGTATCAGGGTCTTACACTGCAGGTGTCAATGTTCTGAAAACACAAACTTGTACAGCTACATTTCCGTGTATCCTGCCAAAAGAAAGTACAACTAGGGAGGTCATAGTTTCCTGATTTTTTCCAAAGAATTCTAAACTGAACTGCTGGATGAACTTCAGTTCACCACGATCCAGTGAAACAACATCCACAAATGGAGGAACCATGCATATAGCTGAAGATTCCTTTAAAGTTTCAGCTGCAGCAGTTTCTGATGCTGAAGAGGCAAGCTGATTTTCAGTTTAGACTTAACACTGAAAACGAAGACATGGATTTCTTCTCCTCCATGTTACGCAAACATCCGTTAAACATTCAGCTCTTCAGCATTTTGCTATATTTTATGCTCTTCCTACTTGAGAACCACCTGAAAGTACAAGTGAACACATGAAAATTATCTGCAAATAGGGTTGCCAACCTCAAGGTGGCAGCTGGAGATCTCCCACTATTACAACTGATCTCTGGGTTACAGAGATCACATGGAGAAAATGGCCACTCTGGAAGTTGGACTCCATAGCATTAAGTCCCAAACCCCACCCTCCTCAGGCTTCACTCCCAAAATCTTCAGGTATTTCCCAGCCTGGAGCTGGCAACCCTATCTGCAAGTAACAAACAAGGAATATTTGTACCAGAACACCACCACTGGTGTGTGTGTTACAAAGATTCCAGTTTGGTAATTTGGGAACAATGGTATTGCATAAAACTAAAAAGCTTGTTTTCTTCTACAAACCTTTACATACTTGTCTGACTCTAGCTATAAGAAGCCAGATTGTGGCCCTGAAAACCTCCTGAAGCTCCTTGAGTACTCACCAGTTTGATTCCATTTCCCAGATGGAAGCAGGGAGTCAGTTTCAGTTCAGCTGTTTGTGAGCAATTCAAGCCGATTGATTCGGTAGACTGCTTTGCACATATCCGTACAGTACAGCACAGTGCATTTAGAAGTCCCCTTTTAGATTGCAGATTTCCACATAAAAAGTAATCTGCCCACAAAGGTAAAAGTTCTGGTTGCCTTCCAGAGAGAGAGGGAGGGAGGGAGGGAGGGAAAATAACACTGCTATAGTCTAGCAATGTGAACCAGTCCCAGAACTGGTTTTCACCCATGTTCTAGTGTTTTTGAAAATTTAAAGAAGTAAAAAATAGTGTCTTCTATGTTCAACCACGGAGCTGTGGTGGCTCAAGTGGTTAAGACACTAAACTGCAGGCTGTGGAAGGCCGGTAGTTCAGCAGTTCGAGACCCGGGTGCCACATGACGGAGTGAGCTCCCGTCTCTAGTTCCAGCTCCTGCCAACCTAGCAGTTCGAAAGCAAGAAATTGCAAGTAGATAAATAGGTACCACTTCGGTGGGAAGGTAACAGCATTCTGTGTGCCTTGGTGTTTAGTCATGCCGGCCACATGACCACGGAAACATCTTCGGACAGTGCTGGCTCTTCGGCTTTGAAACGGAGATGAGCACCGCAACCCTAGAGTCGGACTCGACTGGCTTTCGAGCAAGGAAAACCTTTACCTTTACCTATGTTCAACCACAAACCAATCTCCATCTCTGAAAAAGAGAAAGTTCAAATCTAACCTAAGAGTATTTCCATCCTGTTCAACAGCATAATTTCCACTTCACAATTAATTCATCTTTCCTTCTTCTTTCAATCATTCTTTTATCAGCTCCCTCCATATTAGAGAGAGAAAAACCACAAAGCCCCACATCACACGCCATCCCAAAATACAAGGCATAAGAGTGTGCTGTGATAGAAGGATACCTGAAAGAAAGTTGTGTCCCTTTCTGAGTTTTGAGAATGCTGCCTCTACATTATGTCTTTCATACAAAGAACATTTAAAAGTCATTCCTTATGCTTTCAAACTATTCTAAGATTTAAAGACACAGATAACCTCTTTATGTAAGCTGCCCTGAGCCTGCCGTGGCAGGGAGAGTGGAAAGAAAGAAAGAAAGAAAGAAAGAAAGAAAGAAAGAAAGAAAGAAAGAAAGAAAGAAAGAAAGAAAGAAAGAATTGTTCCAAACCAAAATGAACTTCTGGGCCACTGGTTTTTAATTTTTTTTCCTTCATAAAATGGATATATTCATCCAATGTATTTGAAAATGGCTCCTTAAACTTAGCTTGTGTCAGTCTTCGTACCAACTAATTGCAGCAGCAATTCAGGACTCGAAGGTGAGTCCTGGATCCATACTGTCTAACTTGTCAGAGGATAAAATTGCATGCTTTCATAACACCTGACATCACCTCCAATATGCTACATTTCATTGGACAGAATTCACACCTTCAAGTTACCAAGTGATGTAGTTGAGAAATATACATGCATGTGTGAATCATCCTTTTCTCGCCACTATTATTTTCCACTGAAGTCTTCACACCATCTAGCTTCTACATGAGACAGGAGGTATGTGAAGAAGAACCCTCATTTTTGAAATCCATCCATGAACATGCATACATTTCTTGAGGACAATGTGTTCCCATCACTTCAGCACAGCTTAGTGTAAAAATCTTGCAATTAACTTGAAAAATCAGAAACAAAAAAAAATGTCAAAAATTGTCAAAGAAAAATACTGATTTTATTCAAAGAACAGCATTAAGTAGGAAAAGAATACCATTTTGTGAACATGCCAGAGAGTTTGTACAAGGGATGGACATGAACTGGAAAAACAGAGGTTCATCCTGGTCCATGGTTTGTGAGATCCCACACTAACTGGGATGAACCTCTCCCATTTCATGAACCAGTTCAGTTCATGAGGTTTGTGGATCTTCCCTCCTTCCTTTCTGCTGGCAGCAGCTCCCCGAGGCCAGCAGAATGGAGGGGGGGAGAGCTTGCAAAAGCCATTTAAAGGGAATGTTCCCTTTAAGTGGCTTTTGCAAGCCATTTCAGCAATCCCTTTTGCTCCCCCTCGCTTCCCAGTGGGGTCTGTGTGTGTGTACGAAATTGCTTCCAACTGGGAAGGCATTTAAATGCCATCCCAGTTCACTCACTGAGTTGTGCCTGAGTTAATGGGTTGAAAATAGATGCAAGCCACAGTCTCTTTAAATGCTTTCTCCAACCCTCACTCCAGTGCCAGCTTGTCTGCTGACATGAACCACATGGACCCGCCTGGGAGCTCATGAGGGAGGGGGGTTCATGAACCATGAACTGGGCCAAATTTGTGAGAAACTTTGGTTTGTAATTCAGTTCTTCCCCATCCCTAGTTTGTACACACTGTATTCTTTCTTTTTTTTATTGGAAAGAAATCTTTCCTTCCAAACAATAATTTATCCAGTCTGTTTCTTAATGATATAGTATCTTTCCATAATTAAAAATAATCTGATGGAGAAAGATTTTACACAATAAATTCACCAGACTATATAAATGTAGCAGATGAAAAAACAACAACAGTCCAATTAACCTCTTAATGGTTTATTGTCGTTTATTTGCAAAAGAGCAATTGGCCTGGAGATACACCGACAGTCAATCTCTGAGTGTCTGAGTTTCATTTCCACAGTCGCTGCTATTTTCACATCTGTGCTACAGAACTTCCATCCTCTTGGTCCCACCATGTCAGAATGCACAGTGGCAGATTGGCATATTGAGCTATTAATAATTTGCTATATGTGTTACAGATGTTGCATAAATGAGCAGTGTTCTATCACTATTTCTTGACATTGGGGCCCTTGGGGTGGCAAGCTAAGACCCAGATCTGTCTACAACCTGCCTTTTCTGGCAAAAGGGAAACCTGCCCCTTACTGTGGAATCACATTCCAGCTTGCATAGTCAATTTTTCAGATGTTCCTGCTTTCCTGTTCCTTGTTCCTTCACTCAGGCCTCATCTGGCCACAATGAAAAATGATGTGATGTAATTTTTTATTCTGTGCTTGACACTTATGGAAGGCAATGTGGTTCGTTGATTACAAAATCCAAAAAATGTTAAAAAACAAAACACAGAAAATCCAACCCAGGTACAAAGTTTCTTGGAAGCCTGCCAGGGAAAACTTTAAACTTGGCCTACACACACACACACACACCCTTAATTGTTGCCCCTTCTGCTGTGATTATGCTTTAGAGGAACATATGTTCTATGGTGATATTCGCAAGTATGTGTGTGCATACTCATACACATGCACATTATTGAGTCACCAGGTGAAATGTGTATTAACTATGCAGGAGACAGCAGGTTTAAACTTTGACAGGGAACAGCTGTAGATTTTCTAAAACTTAATTCAAATAATGAAATCAATAGATTCAGCTACAGTTTCATGTTTTCCCAAACAAATTCATTTGAAAAATGATATTCATTTATTTGAGATTAGTTCAGCTGAAAGATAAATGTTCTGCATCACCTCTAAAAACATTGCTAGAAAGCAACATTTCTAATGTTTTAGGGAAATTAGCATATATATATTTCCCCCCAAAATGGTGAATATGTGTGAGCGTTTGCAACAGATTAGTAATGATTGCTCATTATGTCACTTACTTATGCCGCAGCCCTGCCGGTTTTCAAATGCTAATCTATGAAATATGTTTCCATCTCCCCTCAAATTTGAAACTTCTTTGCATCTGAAAGCACTACCAGTTCCAAGCGAAGATGTTTATTATTTCTGAAAATGCATATATACATAAACCATCACCGCTATTGAACCTATGATTCCATCATATATTTTAAGCAACATCAGACTGTGTGCAGATTAGTCCACCAAAGTTCATAACTTTGCAATTTGTGCTCCCCCCCCATCATTTGTTTAACTGGTGGTAAAATATTAATCAGGCAGACTAATGGCAAGGATAATACAAGAGAGATTTTTTTTAATGGGTTACAATTTTGATACTACCACATCTTCAGGTTCAGAGACTAACCCGCCTTTTGTTCAAAATGACAGAATATTGTCATATTGTCCTGCGCTCATGTTGAGCACAGAGGCTTACTGATTAGGTGCCTTTATATTCTTCTCCACCCTCCTGATAGTGATTTCGTCTGCTCTCTGCCATTGGGGTGTGGGATGTTTATTGAATCGAATTGGATTGGCATCTTGTTCCTGTGCTCTAGCCGAGCATGGGGGCTTAGCTATTGGGTACCTTTATATCCCCCCCCCCCTGCTAGTGATCTCATCTGCTGTCTGGGATTGGGAGGTTTCTGGAATCAGGGACTGGATTGGCATCTTTTTCCTGTGCTCACACCAAGCACAGGGGCTCAGTGAATATAATGATGGTGAAAGTGGGTGGAAAGGGTGTTCGTCATAGGGGGAAGAAGCCCTCCAACCACCAGAGCCCCCTGCCCGCGGGTATGAAACTCAGCCCCTCTCCGGAGTCCATCATCAGCAGAGCATTACCAGGGGTCTTGGAGCCTTCTTCCCCTGCTCTGTCCTTGGGGCTTTCCCATGAGGAAACAGCGGTGTTAGTAACATCCAGACACCAGCAGTTGCTGGAACCCTTTGGAGAGGAATCTTCCCTCCCCCACCTACTTCACAAGGTGTCTGTTGTGGGGAGGGGAAGGGAGAGGAGATTGTAAGCCACTCCGAGACTCCTTCAGGTAGTGAAGCGTGGGGTATAAATCCAATCTCCTCCTGCTGCTGCCACACTCCCTACTGCTCCTGCTGCCCCAAGTACATCCCCCTCTGGCACCTCCCAGCCCATCTCGGAGCTTTCAAGCCACCATGTCTACTTACTTCTCTGGGCTTCAAGTCACCATGTCTAACTACTTCTCAGGGCTTTCAAGCCACCACATCTCCTTACCTCTGAGGGCTTCAAGCCATCAGGTCTACATATCTCTCAGACTTGGAGCTACTACATGTACATATATCATTTCATTCTGGTTTGGGTTTGGGTTTCAGGTGGTCCCAGGGCACATTGCCCTGGTTTTGCTGGATTGGCAAAAATGAATCCTACAGACAGATGGCAGACAGACTCCCATATATATGACTCCCACCTTCAGAGTCTATTTAAGAGATTCTCTGGGACTTTAATTCTGTTTCTGTTCTGCTGAGCTTCTGCTTTTTTTTTTTGCTGTTTCCCCCCTCCATTGGAAACAATGGGGGCACCTTCTTTTGAGGGCATAACCTAACCCTAATCCTCACCAAACTTGGAGGGCAGGTAGAGAAGAGTCAGCTGGACATGCACTGCAAGTTTGGTGTCTCTAGCACACTGGGGGTATTCAGTACACTCTTGAACCTCCTGAATCTGCACCTCATTTCCCCAGAAAGCAATTTACTTGGGGCACCTTATTTATTTTATTTATTATTCAATTTATTACCCCTTCCTCAGGTCGATGTCTCTCGGCTGTCTTCTGGCTCCATTTCGACGGTCACTCCTGCGGTGGGTCAGCTGGGCCCCTCCGACGTGCGGCGTGCTCCGGCGCGGCTGCAGCTCTGTCCTTCCGGCTCCGGCGCGCCTGCGCCGTCCGCTTTCCCCAAGTCGTCCGCCTCCGCCTCTCCGCCGCCGTCTGCTTCTGTCGTTTTAGCTGTACCGGGCCATCATCTTCCAGCTGCTTACTCGCCGCCTCGCCGCTCCACCAGTCTTTGACACTCCAACAACCCCCTCGACGGGGGAGGGTGCCCCCTACCCTCTAAGGTAGGTACCCATTCATCTACTTGCGCATAGGTGTTAATCGACGCTTTCGAACCGCTGGGTTGACGGGTGTTGAAGAGGTGTAACTCAGACCCCATAAATCCAATCCTCACCAAACTTGGAGGGCAGGTAGGGGAGAGTCAGCTGGAGATCTACTGTGAGTTTGGTATCTCTAACATGCTGGAGGAGCCATTCTACTGCATCATAAACTTACTGAACTGGTTCAGTTCATACAGATGGGTTTTTATTGGTAAAGGTACATGGGCCCCGGTCACATGGCAAAGTTGCCGTGGGAGAGGCATGGGAGTCCCGCGGATTTTCCAGGCACGATCACACCCCAACATCTGGGAAGCGCAGTGCTCCCGTGGCGAACCCGTGGCTCCCTGTCGAAGGTGTGGATTAAAAAACTAGTACTTACGAGGTACTAGTTTCCAGAAACCGCAGGCCAAGGGCAGGCATCTGATCGCGTTTCTGGTGGACTTACATGGCATCCGGCGCCCATCTCTGCAGGTTGCGCAACAGCGTTCAACAGCGCATGCGCACAAAGAGCGATTGCTAGTGCGATTGCGCGGCGCTGCTTCTGTGCAGGATACCCGTCGGGTCGGCATCTCCCCCCTAAGCACGGGACCTTGACCGGGACGTGTGCTCGGGTGGCCACGCGTTAGTTTCCTCTGGGGCAATTAGCCATGCCTCCCCCCCATGATATCCGGCCCATGTGACCGGGGCCATGGTTCGGTCCATGGGTTTACCACAAACCATGAACCAAACCACATTTTCCTGGTTTGTGCCCATCCATATGTTTTGGGATGTGTCCATTTTGTAAGAGTATGCTATTTTTGGCAGTAGAAGTGCCCCTCCACTACCTGTCCTCTGCTGTCTCTGGTTTTAAAAGGCAGATAGTTAAAAGAAAGAAACTTGACACTTCCTATTTCGGTGTCTCTGCATTTATTTACTGTCTGCTCATTATGGTCATGGTTCTATTTCTCCTTTGTATGTGTATCTGTATGTAGTACAATCTAATTAGCTCTATTATGCTATGGCATCAGGAATATCACACATTGAGAAAAAATAGTTTAATGGTGCAATGGCATCATTTCATTTTTAAAAAATGTGATTTATTTATTTAAAAGATGTTTGCCCACCTTTCCCCCCTCATAGGGCCACCGGGGTGGCTAACAAATTAAAGTATTATATCGAAAGCCATTAAAACCAGCATACAAATTCATCATTAAAACAAGTTAGAACCAAAGTTTCAAATAAGTACAAAAGGTAAAATAACAGTTAAAACATTGCAGAGGAAGGAGGAATCATAGAAGGAAGGCCAAGTGAAAGAAAAAAGTCTTGACCCACTGTCAGAAGACATCAACGGGAATAGACAGGCAAAGTTTCTTGTGAAGACAGTCCTAGAGTTTTGGTGCCACTACTGAGAAGGCCCTCTCCCAGGTTGCCACTCACCTAATTTCAAAAGGTGGAAGCACCTGAAGCAGGCCCTCTGAAGATGACCACAGTGGGCAGGTAAGTTCATAAGGGAGTAGCTGGTCCTTCAGGTACTTTGGTCCCGAACAACATAGGGCTTTAAATGTCAGCAACAGCATCTTGAATTGTGCCCAGATCATGGCAAGCACTTCAGGGGTGGCAGAGCTGCAGCATCCTAAAGCACAATGCGCTGGCCCTGCAGAATAAGGCTGCGGTCAGACATACCTTTAGATTAGACTTTGAAGCTGATGCCTGGTGGATCTAAAGTGGTGAGCAGTGGCGCAGGCGGTAAAACGCCTGCTTTAACAACCAAGAGCAGCCATTGCGGCTGTTTGAATACCACCATGGCTGGAGTGAGCTCCCGGCCTTCGTCCCAGCTCCCGCCAACCCAGCGGGTCGAAAGCTAATTAACATCCAATGCAAGTAGATGAATGGGTAACTGCCCTTAGATGGGTAGGGGGCACCCACCTCTGACGAAAAGAGGCATGGTGGTAATACGGATGGCGTGGCGGTGCAGACGGCGATGGACAACGGTGTAACATCAGCGGCGGCAGCGGCAAGTGCTGGCAGAGCGGAGTGGAGCGGAGCGATCCCTGGTGGCCGGAGAGAACATTGAGCGACAGCAGGCGGCAAAGGCAGAGTCCTGAGGCACACGACGAATGACACAGGCACGGCAGTGCTTGACGGAAGCGTA
This sequence comes from Gekko japonicus, assembly GCF_001447785.1. NCBI lineage: Eukaryota > Metazoa > Chordata > Lepidosauria > Squamata > Gekkonidae > Gekko > Gekko japonicus. Next base: position 2,019,189 of record NW_015163094.1, on the reverse strand, counting down.
CAGGAAGTCGTGCGCCTGTGCGGTGCTGCCGTGGTTGCTGGAAAAAAGAGTGTCGGGAGCCTGGAAGGGACGCCGCGCCGGCCCAGCGGATAGAAATGTGCGCAGATCTAGCCGCCAATAAATAAAAATAATAGACGCTGAGACGAGCCAAGGAAGCAGAAGAAGCGTATATACCACCAAGGGTGCCGGTAGGCAGTCCCACCCCCAATTCTAGATGTTGCCCAAGATAGGAAAAATCAGTTCTTAGAACGACAATATGTGAACCGCCCAGAGACCCCTTCAGGGGTTAGGGCGGTATATCAAATCTAAGGTAATAAATAATAATAAAGAAATAAATAATAAAGTGCACAATCAGACAGCAACATCTGTGAAAGGTTCCACAGTCATTGGCACCCTGTCCTGGTTTGCCCCTGAAATGGAGTAAAAAGACGTCTGGGAAACTCCAGTCCTAACGCTTTGAAAGCAAGCAGGAAAAGGAGTGATCTTTGTCAGATGACGACAGCTCACTGTGAACCAAGGGGATCACATGGCTCCGTGGAAGGATCGGTGAGCAGTCGAGTGGAGAATCAAATCCCAGAAGTTGGAAAGCGCATGTGCAAAAAACTGCACCTGCATTTGGTGTAGTGGTTAAGTGCACTGACTCTAATCTAGGAGAACCGGGTTTGATGCCCCACTCCTCCAATTGCAGCTGCTGGATGACATTGGGCAGGCCATAGTTCTGTCAGAGCTGTCCTTGAAAGAGCAGTTCTCTCAGAGCTCTCTCAGCCCCACATACCTCACAGGGTGTCTGTTGTGGGGAGGGGAAGGGTCTTCTGCGCATGTGCAAAAGCAGGCAAAAAATTTAAACCCTCGCCCATCTGCACCATCTAATTGTGCAATGACAGTCTGATTCCACAGTGAAATGAAATGTCTGATCGAGCAACCTCGTTCCAAAACCCAACAGATGAAATAGGAGCACTTCCTGGCTGTGCCAAATGGCACGTCTGACTGAGCTACTGAACATGTATAAAGCTGCTCAAGCAAATTTTGACAATATGCTCGCTCTCTCAAAGCTTGCGCCCCTGTCAACTAAGAAACAGTTGCTCTCAGTGGCTATTCCTTAACTAGTTTGGGACCCAGTAGATAGCTAATCTCATTGACATCTGGCACCAACTATGGATTTTAGCATGGATCAAGAATTTATTTTTCCACGTTAGGGATGTTAGATGTTAACAATCACAAACTTAGGTAGAAATTCTATATACAGTTACTCAGATGTTAATCTCACTGAATAACTTGTGACTTATTTCCAAGAGAACATGCATAGGCTCACACTGAAAACTGGGTATCTGTGTCTCCATAGTGGTGGCAATTGCTTAAGGCAAACATAATCCCAACAAGATGTACATGCAGTCTTCTGAGTTTCTGTGTGTCCCAATGTTTCTCTTGCTTCATCTTGCATTTTGAATGGCCTTTCCCACCCTATAAGCATGGACAACGTTCTTTAAAACCTTTTCTCAGGTAGCTGTGAAGAAAGGGAGAGCCAAAATGTTATGGCTGTTTAAATTGTTTTGTGCCCAGTTGGAATTAGATTCTACATTCTGCTGAAAAGGGGGGCACATTTCTTTTTATGGAAAGTCATTAGATACCAATTTCTTTTTATGGAAAGTCAGGAGAAGAGAGAGAGAGAGAGAGAGAGAGAGAGAGAGAGAGAGAGAGAGAGAGTCAATGTTTAAGACTTCATAAAGCAGATTTAAGGAAACCGATAGCTCCATGCATGGCTGAGATCATTGTCACATTAAGCCCTCTTTTCTCAAAGCTTGTATCCACAAGTAGACCCACCAGCGCTAATGATACTGTTAGCAGAGTGAGTTAGTTTCAGGCTTGCACCTTTACCTTTAAAAATAACCTGGAAGGAACTGCTTGCAATTTGTCTTGCAGTTTTGCAAGATGGTACTCTGGGAAAGGCTCTAGACTTCTTTTTGCCTTCTGCCCTGCAAATGCCATTCCCCTAGGCATCATCGCTACATCCTGGTGCCCATGAAAAGCCAAAGGTGAAAGAGATGCCTTCTGGCTCTTGACATGAATGCTGAACAAATGAGTTCTTTGTGTCTGTCTCGGCTCGGACAGTCCATTTTCTCCTCTTTCTCTTTCTCTCTCACTCTTTGTTTTTCTCTGTGCTTGCCATCTAGGGTTGTGTCTGACCTGCCAAAAGTTTGCCTCAGGTAAAGGAACATTACATTTTTATGTGTGTCAAATTAATAAGGCTCTCTAGGAGAACTGTGCTAAAAAGACTTTTTAAATAGCAAACTCTCTAAAATAAAAAACCCCTCTCTAAATTATTAAGGTTAAAATAATTTAAGGAACAAGCTACAGAGCTCCATGTCAAATAGAGTATATTTAAACGATTATTAAGGGGTTTTAAGTACAATGACAGAAATTGAACTGATTCAGTTATGAGCAGGGACAAAGGTTCACTTGGTTGGCCTAATCGGGGCCATCCCAGCTGCACAAGGAGCCCAAGCAATAGCTTGAGGAAAGCAACACATTTCAGGGCCCCAGTCAATCAGCATGTGACTCACAAGTTGCTCCTCAGGCTATTTCCACACAGGTTATCTGCACCAACCATGTTTGGGGGAAGGTAGTTCCCCCCCCCATAGGATCATGGTACATTTGTGTGTCTCTGGGGGTTTCCCCAGCTTTTCTCTGATCTTTCTCAAACCTGTTTTGCCTGAAGTCTTTGGGTAAGTTTGCAGTGAAGCATGCTGTCTGGGTGGGAAAATACAGTGTCAGCCATTTTCCCTAACCCTGTCCCTGCAGCAGCCATTTCCTTACTCCACCACTTTTTTTGTTGTTGATTTTAAAACATGAGCACTAGAATATAATTTTATCAATACACGTTTGTAATAGATGTAGCAGGTTCTCTGAATTCTCAGGGTTTTTTTTTTTTAAAAAAAGTAATTATCCAGCTTCTTCCTTTTGTGGAAATACCAGCAAAAAGACATATCTTCATCAGAGAAAAGGCTAGAGATGGGAATTTAGAAAAGGAAAGCTGGGAATTTAGAAAACCTGCTACACCTATTGTCACAATGGTGTATGGATATAACAAGTTTTCAATGCCATTTTTTAAACTGCATAAGCCCTGGTGACTCAGGGAGGGGGTGGGCACTTTCAGGGGACTGGAGCAGGGAAACGGGGGGTGGGGGGACCCGGCCTGTGGAAGCCCCATTGCTGTTGTGCTTTATTGTTATTGTTATTGTTGTTATTCAATTTATACCCCACCTTATCCCATGAGTGGGCTCAGGGTGGCTTACAACATAAGATTCATAAAACAATAAAAGCGATAAAACTAATAAACAACAGATGGCACAATAAACAATAACAGAAAGGACCCATGCCACATATCAGGTGAATAAAAAGCTCCAATGCTTAAGTAATCTGCAGCTGCACCAGCAATGGGGAAACTGCAAAATACCACCCGTGTTTGAAAGCTACCAATGTCATATGTGATATTGAGGTGCAACTACTGGACTGGTGTTTTAATAGACAATCCTTGGCTTGGATCTTGCATCCCAAAATACCTCCTTGCAAATAATGCTCTTGGGGGGGATAGAGGGATGCCCAGGAACAGCATGAGGGGGAAATTGAGGTTTACAGTGGGAGGAGGGAATCAGCAAAAATATCATCCCTTCCATCAGTGGAATGTTAGGCAGGATCCAATCCAATGGTTGCCTCCAGCATCCTCTATGACATCCAAAGTATTCTGGGTTACATCTTTGAACTTCAGTTTGGCATAGTAAGTGTTTTGAAGCTGTGATCAGACATGCACTTTGATCCATTGCTAGTGCTGTACCCTTTCGGATTTAAAATGTATGATCAGACAGCAATATCTGACTGTTGTGCCCCAGTTGTCTGCATCCCGTTCCCTCCCTTTACTGCATGTTTCTTTGATACCTGTGAAAGTCCAGTCCTGTTGGTCTGAGCTGGTTCCAAAATGGATTTCCTATTGTCTGATCACTCTGTTGCACACCCAAGCCATCAGGCAGGTCTGACTGGTCTCCTGTTTTTTACTTGTTAGCGATGTGCGCATAACTGCATATTTGCACCCCCACACACACGGGCTGCTCAAAATGTTTTCTTTAGAAAAAAACTTTCAAAGAAAGCTGCCTCTGTACTTCAGCTTCTTTCTGTGCTTTGGGGAAGGGATAAATTGAAAAGTTTAGAGAGGGAGGATGGCAGTGAACTACATACCCCAGCAGGCACATCAGCACTTGTGGGTATGCTCAAAGGACAAACCTTTTTAAAAAATGGCTGACAGCAAAACACCCTCACTGCTACCTGATTGATCAAGGATGGGGTAAAAGCACTTTCAAGAGTGCTAAAAGGAATGAGTCTGATCATGAATCTCTGTTATAAAATAACCTGGATCAATTAGAGGCAGGGCAACAGTGGATTTAACTGCATGTCTGACCTCAGCCTGAGCCAGTCTATAAACCAATTTTCAAAAGTGATCACAACCAAGTGCTAAAGAGAAAATGCTTCCTATGAAGAAGTGGTGGGAATACATTAAATAATTTTGTTTAGGTAATGCCAAGTTTAAGTGTTTTCTATTTCTCGGGGGGGGGGGACATGTATACAAGATACTTGGAACAGATCTATACTACAAATGTATAGAACATCCATACCAACTTAATAACCAGGGCTTCCCTCAGAGAAATGTTGCCATTAGTGAGAGATGTAGGACTTCTCAGTGAGATTCCATAGCATAAATACACAAAACTATTTTTCATGGTTTCCTAGAGAACGGAAATGCCTTGATAAAAAAGTGTAGCACTAATTTACCTCAATTGTCTGACACCCTCATCTGGAGAAGTCCAAAAGCAGTGTCCATGCCCTTCTGCTTGTGGAATCTTACAGTCCATTGTAGACAGCAGCACTGTAGAACTGAGAGAGGTTTTATTGAGCAACCTTAAGGAATTTTCACACCAGTCTGTGGTAGGAGAGGAAGAGAACAAAGAACAGGTGTACTCAGACCATTTTAATATTTTTCAGTGCATTGTTAAGAAGGCAATGTCTTGGCACTTTCTTGAAAATAGCAGGTTCTGTGAGAGTCTTCAAGGCAAGCTGATTATATGAAGGTGACTATAGTGTGTTTAGCTCCCATTTCCCACATAGCATCAGATAGGACAGGATCAACCATTAAGTATCACATATCAGTATTCTGGTGGAATGGGGGGGCCCTCGAAATCCCTGACCAGTTGATATCACTAGTTTATATGAGGTCCCTTCCTTCCTCCCTCCCCTCCAGTTGTCATTAGGTTGATCCACAGATTCAGTTCACTCAGTGAGCACAAATGACTTGGATAAGGTGTTCCCTTGGGTTAATTAATAGTAGAAATGCAACCAACCCTTTCCTTGTTCCCACCAAGTCTCCCGTGTCCTTGTGCCCCTTGCCTCTATACCTTGCTTCCTACCAACTGAATCCCCGTCATGTTCAAATAAATATGCTTTCTCATTCATCCACCTGTGCCCTTTCTATTGTGTGCATTTGTTTCTTTGTAGAAGTAGTGCTTACAAAATGGTTCTACAAAAATATGACACAACTTCAGCCAAGCTCAAGTCATTAAGTATTTAAATCTCTCCTTTTAAATTTGCAACACGCACACCGTCTTCTTAAATGAACAAATAGCTAGGGTTTGGGGATAGCTTGTTATTGTCCTGAAGATCTAATGGAAGACATGCTGAAAGCAATACGCCCAATTGTGTCAGGTGGTGCAAAGTGGTGTGTCTCCATGGAAGTTAATAGAACTATGTGGTTGTACATGAACTGAGAATTCTGTAGAAGCCAAAACCTATTGGGAATATTGTATTGGCTATAAAAGCTTTGCCTCAAAGAAGAATTTTGACATTGATCTCTAGGTAAAGAACAACTCCAGTAATAAGTTCAATGGATGACTACCTGCTGTTCTGTTAGCCAATTATCTCTATGTAAACTGGAGCCCGGACCCTGCAGCTGATAACAAAAGTATTATCCTTTCCTAGAGCTTTTATTTATGTGTGTGTGTATGTGTGTGTGTATAAGTAGGGAGCCTGATTTTTAAAATATCCATAAGATCCACTTTCCTGCCATGCTTGATAACTGTCTAGAATGGAGATAAAAGTTGAGCAGTTGTCTTTGCCACTGAGTAAAGAAAAGGGTTCAAAATTCAATAAATGTAGTTTATTTTTGTTGGTTATCCTAGCTAAGAACAAATCAATGGAATTTCTCAGGGCCAATCTGAAACAGTTCAAAGAGTATTTTTCTCTCTTGTGCTTCAACATAATATTGCATAAAAGTAGAAGTGGCTGTTATCTGAAAGATCCAGAGGTGCACTGGCATGGGGTTTAATTAAACTAAATTATTGTCACATCCATTTGAATGTTTCAATATTGTTATTACATTTACAAAGGATGGTCATTTGTTATGGGTGAGGCAGTTCATAGAGGCAGAATGGGTGTTCCTCTTCTTCCTTGGATTGACTCCAGAGTTGGATAATTCACAAAGCATTCCTTGTGATTTTTCTACTCTGGTCCCTTAGCTGAGACATCACTGCAGTCAGGAAGGGTCCCCTCCCCCCAAAGCTATACAGACATTTTTCAGGGTCCCTCTCTTGAAAGAACCATATGTGTGACCAGTCTACTACTTTGAGCCTCATCTTCTCAGCAGTTAGAAATATCACAAGGCATGGAAGAGAAGCCACAGTCTCACAAGTCTTCCCCACTGTGTTTGCAGATTGCTCTGTTTTAAGCACACCTCATAACCCTACTCTGCTAAATTAACATGTGAGTGTTGAATGTGTGTGAAGTGTAACAACAAGGCCAAAGATAAAGGGAAGGGGGAGATAAGAGGGAGAAATGAAACAGAACAAGGGCAGTCGAGCAGAACCAGCACATACCGTACTTCTTGTTCTGGGCAGAGATAATACTCAACAAATGAGCAATTTACCAGTAGTGTGATCAGGGGTCGAGATAATTTACCAGTAGTGTGGTCTGGTCAAGAGATCAGAAGAACTTGTGGGAGACCATTCACCAAGCTAAATTGTGAAAACTCAGGACCATATGCTGGATCATGGAGTTCCCAGTTGTAAGAAGGCCTCACTTGCAGCAACCCAAGGAAAAATACCTGACATCCACCAACCTTGAGAAATCCTCTCCTTATGCACAACATGAATATGTGAATAGAGATCAGGACTGCAGAGTGTTGAAGATGATCATGTGCGCTTGAGACAAGAGGTTGCTTGAACTGTTGCTTGAACCAGCACGTACTTGTTCTGGGGAAAGATAATACTCAGCAAATAAACAATTTACCAATACTGTGCTAGAGTGTTGAAGGTGATCACGAGTGCTTGAGACAAGAGGTTGCTTGAACTGTTGCTTGAACCAGCATGTATTAGCTCAAACTGTTTAAGCGATTATCTGCTATTCTTGAGTTCTCTTATTCCTTAAAGATCCTGCATAAGACACAGAGCTACAAAGCTGACCTGTGTATAAACGGTATAAGTACAGGTTCTGGCCATGTGATCTGTATTCTATGCAAAGGTTCTGTTTACAAAAGCATCAAAATGTGTATTGGCTGAGGTCTGCAGCAATCCTAATGCTCCCACCATGGATTGATTGTACCCACTTTTCAGAAGCTGGTGGCTTCACATGTTGGAAGGAACAGATTATTTAGGCTCATTTCAATTTGAATTTAGAACTGGGTTTGGGACAGAAATGATCCTGGTTGCCATGACTGGTGATTTTCACTAACAGGGGGAAATGTGTTCATGTTGATTTTCCTCTCAGAATTAATCATGGTATCATTTTGGAGAGGTTGGCTAGGTTGGGAGTAGTGGGGTACCAAGCTTCAATGGTTCTGCATTAATTTGACCAGCCAGTTTCAGAAGGTGGTTACTGCTGCTTGGCTCCATGACATTTATGGTATGAGATCCTGCAAGGATCCATCTTGTCCCACATATTGTTTGACATCTACAAGGAGAGATCATAATGGGATCTGGAATGAGGTGACACCAGTATGCTGATGACATCCAGTTCTGATTCTTTTTAACAGCTGAATCAGGTGAGTCTGTTTAAATTCTGAACAATTCCATGGAGAAGATAATGGGATAATGAGGGCCAATCCAGACATGACTGAGGTGCTATTGGTCAATGACAAAGCTGCTTGGTGACTGAGAAATCAGCCTTCTTGATTCCAGCCCCTAAAAGAGTAGGTTAATCGCTTGGGGATGCTGCCAGATTACTGCTGATGGTGGGAGGCTCAAGGTCCTCCCCCATGGCACATAGTACCTTTTAACAACTTTGGCTAATATGCCAGCTCTTCTTTGAAAAGAATGATTTGGCCATGGCAATCCATGCTGTGATTACATATAGGTTAGATTACTGTAATGCCTTCTGTGTGGGACTGTCTTTGAAAACTGTCCAGAACTTTCAGCTCATCCTAAATGTGGCAGCCATGCTACTGTCAGGGGTAGGAAACAGGGATTGTATCCCATGTTGCTGAAGGATCTAGACCGGCTGCTGATTTGTTTCTGGGCACAATTCAAAGTGCTGGTTCTGACTTTTAAACTCCTGAAGGACTGCTCTTTCCATACTGTCCAGTCCCACCAAATAAGATCTTTCTTACATCCCCTAGTCTCTGTGTCCCTTCCTTCAGAGGTGAGGTGGATGGCAATCACAGTTGACTTTTTCAGCAGTGACACCTTGTCTGTGGAATGGCCTTCTCCTTGAAGCTTGCCTGGTGCCTCTGTTATTCCCATTTAGGTACTAGGGCCAAAGCTTTCTATTTACTCAGGCTTTAAACTAAAGGGCAAATTTTAAAACACTATTTTTATAATCTGCTGTTACGCCCCCCCAAAAAAACCCCTGTAAAATTCATAGTAAGCTTTGATGTTTTATGTTTTTATGCCATAGGTGGGTTTTTAGTGGTGGCTTTTCATTCAGAACTTATATTGGGATTCCCAATGGACACCCTCATGTCCACTAATATGTTTTCTGTTGCCCACCAAGTGTTTTCAGAAAGCAAGAGGGTCCAGTCCGGTTATGGCCGCGCGCCTGGTGACCAACTCTCGGGTAAGCTCCTGGAGCTGGATCACCCACACGCAGATTGGGGGGGTCCCGCTTATGCGGAGATCCTAAGGAGCCTTTGGTATAAAGGCTCCGAACCAGGGGGCACGCCTGGGAGGCTGGGAGAAGCCTCTTACCGGCACAAAAGCCGGGAATTGAGGCTCCCCGTCTAAGTCTCCCTTTGCCCCAAACGGCCCCAGCTGCGATGTGCCCCGTGAAGGGGACTAGCAAGGCCACCGGAACATCGGAGTGATGAAGCGATAAAGTTAAAGCTGGAAGAAAAGCATATTCGACTAACTGTGAGTTGGTGATCAATATAAAAGCTGTGGCGTGAGCGAGCTCCGTCCCCCGGGAAACCGAAAGGGAGGAGGGAGGATTCCCCCCCCCACAGTAAAAAAGAGACTTTTAAAAAGCAGAGAGAGGGGGCGAAGCGAAGAACTGATAAAGCGAGTTACCTTTTGGGAGAGAGCTGAGCGCAGGCAACAGGGAGCCATCCTCGGGTGGCACGGCACGAACTTTCAAAGTATAAACAAAGTTTGAAAATGGCAATGCAGAAAGAGAGAGACAAAAAGGCTTTGGAGAGGCTGAAGAAGACGGGAGGAACTTCCTGCCCAAGTCCCTCCTCTGCTGGGACTGCTGTCAATCAACAAGAAGGTGAACTTGC
>NW_015163094.1:2006848-2009379 GCF_001447785.1 Gekko japonicus | reverse complement strand
ATTCTCCAATTCCAAGGGTTGAAAGAAGAAGACCGAGAGGACCTCAGAGACATTTTGGCAACAGCGTTGGCACCACTGATTGGCAGCGAAGCGGAAAACATAAAAGAAGAGATGGATTTGGCCTATAGAGCCTACTCCAACTTCACGAAGAAGAACAAGCTGCCAGCAGAAGTGGTGGTGAAATTCACCAAGCAACGTCTCCGGGATCAAATATTAAAAGCAGTATCAGCAACACCCTTGAAAATTGGAGAACAATCAATCTGAGTTTTGAAAGATATTCCATTTGAAATCAGAATGAAGCGAAAAGAATATAAAGGACTGACTTTGTTCTTACAAAAACGTCAAATTAGCTACAGGTGGTTAACGCCAGAAGGACTGGTCTGTAAATTCAAAGACAGAAGAGAAAAGATTGACTCTATCTTGAAGGCAAAATAATTTTTGAAGAGGCACGCCAACACAGAAGAGGAAGCAGAACTCACTGAGTGGATGTCAGGGAAAAGCGACGAAAGCAGCAGCTCAGAAGGGGAGGTGAAAGAAGAGGAAGAAAAAGGAGCAGCCGGAGGACTAAAATATAACTTACGAGAGAAAAAAGAAAAACATCTCAAAAAATAAAGACTTATCTGGATGTGCTAAAGAAGATATACTAACTCCAAAAGGACTTTACTAACATACTAACTGCCAGATTTGAAAAGATTAAGAAGAAATGGACGCTTATCCAACTACAGAAGAAGTCATAAACTTTGAGCTGGACTTTAACTTTAATACTAACAGATTAACATACCAGTATTAACAGCACTCAACACTTTTCTTTGTCCCTCTATATACCCCCCCTATTTTTCTCTATAAGCGAAACTTCTCTCCTTTTTAGGAGAGGGAAATAAAAGTATTTACATAAAAAGAAAGCAAGAGGGTCCAGATGGGGCTTTTGCTCAGCTAGGCTTCTGATAAGCCATTGGAGAGTTCACTGGCTGTTCAGATCTTTAAAAATGTTGCTTTGGTAGCATCTGTCACCACATGGATCTTCACAACGTGACTGAAGGTAAGCTATGGCCACCATTTTATGGCCGGATGCCCATCCTGCAGCAGTGGTTTTGTGGCAGCCATTTTGTTGCTTCGCCCACCATGCTGTGTCAGAATTCCAAAGGTGCCCAGAGGCTTGAAAAGGTTGGGTACCCCTGATTTATATGATGATCTGTGTTTTTTCTAAAATGTTGAATTTTGTAAGCTGCCTCAGGCAGGATCCCTGGAAAGGCCATATAGAATGTTAATAAATATATAAATAATAAAATAATGCAATATGGAGGTAAATAAAGAGGCATATATCCCGTATGGATCTGAAATAGTTTTGGATGACAAAACTTCAACAGCACATCATATAATGGATATGTGTAAGATCTAACCAGCTTTTCTGCCAGTGAAAGAAGAACAAGTGGGTCCTCGCCCCTTTGATAACCAAAATATTGGATGTTGATACTTGGGATCATTGGACAAGATCCATCTGGGATGGGGGGGACTATAGTAAGAAGGGGAACTGAGCAGGGGTCATTTCGTAGAAAAAGAGCTAGGGGAACTCATTAGCATAACTCATTAGCATATGCCACACCCCCTGTCATCAGGGGCCCGGCGGTGGACCTGCAAAGCCAGCGTGAGTGCGAGGAAGCCCCGCCAAGGCCCTCCCTGGCCCCAGGCAGGCAGGGGTGGGGAGAGGCGGGGAGCAAGCAACTTACTCTCCCTCTTCTCCTGCCTCCTCCTGGCTGAATGAGGGCTGGAAGCGGGGTGGCCGGAAGCAGGGGGGCGGCCGGAAGCAGGCTTTGTCATATGCCCCGCCCCCTGCACCTCACCCGGAGGAACTGCGTTCCCCCGCGTTCCCCCCCGAAATGACCTCTGGAACTGAGTGAGATAAAGTGGGAAAGCTGGCTGAATCCAACCTTGCAGAATTAATTTTTGTCTACTTTCTTCCACCAGTCTGTGTCTAATTAATCCTCCAGTATGTAATATTTTTTTCTGTATACATGTATATGTATATGAAGTCAATTTTAACATATTAATATGCCTGAACAACATTTATTTTTATTTATTTTATTTATTTATTCTGGGATTTATATCCCGCCCTACCCGTACGGCTCAGGGCGGCAACATTTGACCCTCTTCTACTTTTTTTACCAATTGACAATATATATATATATTTAATTCTCCAGCTGTGTTTTTTCCATTGTGGATAAATTCTGTATGCTGGAATTACAGTAGCTGTAGCTGTAATAATAGGAGCTGCAGTGGCTCAAGTGGTTTGCCCCCCCAGACGGAAGAAATAGTCAGACAACAAGTTTGGATGAAATAAGGCCACTTTATTAAATTAATAACTTCTTAATTTAACGGCAAAGGGCAACCCTGGAAACAGCGACGAGGCCGGGCCTGGCGTCGTTTTCATCGACTCCCATCCTCAAGCCCTATGATGCAAGACACCGGGGCCCCCCGGGTTGGAGCCAACCATAAGTCGCTTGCAATCCCGGCCGAGCCAAACTTGGGATGCG
>NW_015163094.1:1977160-2006641 GCF_001447785.1 Gekko japonicus | reverse complement strand
GGGAGCGGAGCAAGCCTATTAAGGCTGCCAGGCTCCGCTCCCCCTGCTGGAGCAGAAGCTCCACCGCAGCCTGTCTGCCACTCCTCCTCACGAGGAGGCAAACGCGGCCCCCACGAGGCACGCTTGGCTGTCTCGTGCGGGGCCGGATAAGATGCTGAACTGCAGGCTGTGGAAGGTCAGTAGTTGAGCAGTTCGAGACCCGGGTGCCGCATGATGGAGTGAGCTCCCATCTCTAGTTCTAGCTTCTGCCAACCTAGCAGTTCGAAAGCAAGAAATTGCAAGTAGATAAATAGGTACCACTTTGGTGGGAAGGTAACAGCGTTCCGTGCACCTTGGTGTTTAGTCATGCCAGCCACATGACCACGGAAACATCTTCGGACAGCGCTGGCTCTTTGCCTTAGAAACAGAGATGAGCACCACAACCCTAGAGTCGGATTCGACTGGCTTTCGAGCAAGGGAACCTTTACCTTTAAGCTGTAATAATAAAGCCCATTTGCAGCTAAGTAATCTCAGTGAAGTTCTCTGAAAACTCACAGACAAGCAGCTCTAGGACTGTGGCTGAGGACACTTTGGAATCACTCCAAGACCACTACAATGATGGCAGGATAACCAGAGATCTTGCTTTCAGTTAACATTCATTGTGCCAAAGTCTTGAAATGAGCATCCTTAGAGTGCACAATATAAATCTATAGCCAATAAACCAATTAGTGTCATTCTTTTAGAAGCATAATATAACCAGCCTCCTGGGCCCTGAATCTGGGGTGGTCTTTCCTGAGAGAGACCCCAAAACAACCTCTGAACCTCCACAAGCAGTACCTTCATAAAGCCAGGCTTGGCTTAAATAGTGGCTTTTTCTGGGAGGCTAGGAGAACCACATCTTGGCTGGGAAAACTCAGGCCAAGTGAAGATCCTCCAGACTGGCTGCACTGCCAAACATCCTCCATGTAAGCAACCCCCCCCCACACACACTTCTCTCCTGTCAGCTTGAAAGGACTAGAAAGGGCAAGTCTCTGGGCAACTCTCAGGCATCTTCTACTGACCAAATGGCTAGTCTTTTGTTTGTCAAATATACAGGCAGGCAGGAACAAACAGCCTCTGGTCTGCACTATTGTCATGGATGAAGTATGTTGCATGTTTCCGGCCCCAACTTCTGGTTCACCTGTATGTCAGGAAATACCTTTGGAATAATGCCCTCGTTCCTGTCTCCATATGTCTATGGAGAGCCAGTTTGGTGTAGTGGTTAAGTGTGCGGACTCTAATCTGGGAGAACTGGGTTTGATTCCCCACTCCTCCACTTGCACCTGCTGATGTGACCTTGGGTCAGTCACAAGCTCTGGCACAGCTGTTCCTGAAAGAGCAGTTTGTGCCAGAGTTCTCTCAGCCCCACCCACCTCACAGGGTGTCTGTTGTGGGGAGGGGAAGGGAAAGGAGTTTGTAAGCCGCTCTGAGACTCCAAGTGAAGGGTGGGGTATAAATCCAATCTCTTCTTCTTCTTCTTCTTCTTCTTCTTCTTCTTCTTCTTCTTCTTCTTCTTCTTCTTCTTCTTCTTCTTCTTCTTCTTCTTCTTCTTCTTCTTAAGTATCTGCATTCTTACACCTATGCCGGGCCAATCAAAGTAAACATTAATTCTCCATGTCTAATGAATGGTCTCCCATTCAGGTTTATCCTTCCACACATTAAGAAACATCACCTCTTTGGTCTGGAACCAGGGTAATGCCAGACCACCCTATTGTTCCACAATAGACACTTCCAGACCAATCACCCCACACCTGGCTAATCCCATCATAGCTATTGTTAATCCAGACACTACCCCTCTGAGATCTCATTGGTCACACCTAGGCTGTGCCCCTCCTGACAACCACACCCCCTGGGACCCATGATTGGCCCAGGTAATCTTCTGTCTGCACCTGGGGCAAGCCCCTCAAGACCTCCCATTGGTCAGCATTGTTCTCTAATGTCTATATCCATCCACGCACATGGCCTCAGGGTGTGCCTCTGCCCTGATGCCAACTGGCAGTCCACCCCCAAACTATGTTTGGGCCACAATCCCTTCTCCATGGATTCTGCACATCTGGACAGGTTGTATTACCCCATAACTGAACCCTCTATTTGCTATCAATCCCCTCTACTTTCTTAGTTCTGTATTGCTTACTCTTTTTGAATGCTTGGTGTGCTTGTAATTAGGGAAATTCTTCAATAAAGTCTATTTAATTTACTCTTCAAATCTGGAGTATTCTACTGTGCCGGACCTTGGTATACAATTGGTGTGTTGTCCCTGTACCCCTCTGGTCCCTAATTTCTCCAAATAACAAGGCAGACCATTGGCGGTAACAATAACTAAACACATGAACCACTCAAGCTCTCAGCCACGCCAATACTCTTCATCTAGTTGGCATACCTTAATCAGTACATGGAAGTTGTTCTTTGGCTGTCAGTTGAGTGTTTCTGGATCCATGTCATGAAACAACTGTTTTCCCTTAGGGAACAACAAGAATGTTCAGCACTAAAAATATACCGTTTGATTCTAGGAAAGTTGGGTGAAATATTATTTTTGTTTTTCTTTTGCAATATTCTCAAACTGTCTGTCTAAGGAGGTTTCAAAACCTTTCAGCCCACAGTATTTAAGTGTAATTTTGTGGCAGTCTAAACCAGGAACTTTCTCATACCATTCAATATTTAACAACCCCAGAACCGCCAAAAGTTCTTAATTCGGGGCTGCAGTCCTAAATATGCATACTTAGCTAGATTCTGACAATTACTTACATTTCTGAGATACATCCTTAGAAGGATGAGTGTGTCTGTTTATTAGAAAAATAAAAACATATATACAATAAAAGTCCCATTCATTATTGTCATTATTATACTGAAATAGAATGGAAAACTCTCAACATTCATTCATATAACTTTCTTTTCATTATTCTAGTGCTTGGCTATGGTTTAGAAAGCAAAAAGAGTTCAGATTCAGAAGGAGGAGTGGCAAGAACCAGGAAGAAATTATACTGATAGGAAATCTTTCCAATCATCCTAGTCTAACAAGTTTTATAAGAGACCCCCCCCTTTTACCAGTGGATCTTCTTTTCCATAGGGTTTATAAAAATCACTAGTGACAAACTAGGGATGCCAGCCTCCAGGTGGGACCTGGAAATCCTCCGGAATTAAAGTTCATCTCCAAACTACTAAAATCAGCTGATGTTTTGGATGGTGGAGTCTAGGGCACTGTACCCCACTGAGGTCCCTGTCCTCCCCAGGCTCCATTCCCATGTCTCCAAAAGTTTCCCAGCCTGGATCTGGCAACCACCTGGATCTGGGAAAAGCCACAGCCAGAAGACAGAAGGGGGTGAAGTGCCCCCAGGAAGTCACTTCACCCCTTCATTTCTGATGGCCCATAAAAGTCATGGCCAGCAAACAGAAGGGAACACTTCGCCTGTTCCTTCCTGCTGGATAGGGAGAGCTGCAGCCAGCTAAAACAAGGGGGTGAAATGCCCCCTGGGAGGCACTTCACCCCTTCCTTTCTGCTAGCAAGGGAAAGCCGTGGCCAGCATACAGGAGGGGGTGAAGTGCTTCCTGGGAGGTACTTCACCCCCAGATTCTGCTGGCTGTGAAGACCCGCAGCCAGCAGACAGGCACGGGTGAAATGCACCCCAGGAAGGCACATCACTCTTTATTTCTGCTGGCCAGGTAGAGCTGTGTCCAGGAAACAGGAGAGGGTGCTGTATCCCCCAGGAGGCGCTTCACCCCTTCTTTTATGCTGTCTAGGATAGCTGTGACCAACAAACAGGAGGGAGTGATGTGCCCCCTGAGAGACACTTCACCTCTTCCTTTCTGCTGGCCTCAAAGAGCTGTGGGCAGCAGAAAGCAGGGGGTGAAATGCCCCATGGGAGGCACTTCACCCATTCCCTTCTACTGGTCAGGGACAGCTGCAGCCAGCAGACAGGAGCGGGTGAAATTGCCTGTGGGAGGCTGTTCACGCCTTCCTTTCTGTTGGCTGGGGAAAGCTGCACCCAGCAGACAGGAGCGGGTGAAGTGCCCCTTGGGAAGCACTTCACCCAGGCCTGTAGTCAGGGGTCATTTCGTAGAAAAAGAGCTAGGGGGACTCATTAGCATAACTCATTAGCATATGCCACACCCCCTGACATCACTGGAAGTCTGTCATAAGGCCACCCCCCCCGCCCCCAGCAGTCCCGGCGCGGGAGTGCAAGGAAGCCCCACGAAGGCCCTCCCTGGCCCCAGGCAGGCAGGGGTGGGGAGAGGCGGGGAGGAAGCAACTTACCCTCCCTCTTCTCCTGCCTCCTCCTGGCTAAATGAGGGCCGGAAGCGGGGCGGCCGGAAGCAGGGGGCGTGTCTTCGTCATGTGCCCCACCCCCTGTACCTCACCCGGGGGAACTGTGTTCCCTTGCGTTCCCCCCGAAATGACCTCTGCCTGTAGTTAGGATTTTGTGGCTTGTGGGGCAATTTTTTTTCTGGTTGGGCTGCAAATATTTGCAGAAGGTCTGTTTGGCACATGGCCGGCCACGGTGCAGCCACAGAGCACGCACCTTTAATTTTTTTTAATGATTTAAAAATCTTTTAAAAAGAAAATCTTGTGGGGCTATCCCTTTAAGGGAGGACGTGAAGCATCCAATCGCCCCACCGTCGCTACGGGCCAGACTTCACCCCTTCCTTTCCGCTGGCTGGGGAAACCTGCAGACAGCAGGAGGCACTTCACCCTTTTCTTTCTCCTGGCCTGGGAAAGCCACAGCCAGCAGACAGGAGGGGATGAAGTGCCCCCTGGGAAGTACTTCACCCCCTCCTGTCTGCTGGCTGCAGCTCTCCCCAGTCAGCACAAAGAAAGGGGTGAAGTGCCCTCTGGGAGGCATTTTAATCCCAAATTTCTGCTGACTCTGAGACATTTAAACCCTCTGGATCTGCTTCCTGCCACTTCAAGGGTGGGCAGAACAGGGGGGTTAAATTGTGCCATTTAACCCTACAGTTTTGCTCCCTGCCAATTTAAAGCAGCAGGGAGCAGAACCAGAGAGTTTAAAAGGCTCAGAGCCAATTAAACCCATTTTGTGCTCTCATGAACCACCATGAACTGCATAACTGTTTCATGGCAGTTCTCTATGTTCATGAACATGGGCCCACGTACCAGAAACCAGCCAAAGTTTGTCATGAACTTTCGTTTGTGAGCTGGTTCGTGCCCATCCCTATTCAGAAACTCAAAACAGTCCAGGGATCAGGTTACTAAGTATCTGTTCAGTCAGTTTCCACATGGTCAGCATCTAGCAAACATGTTGCATCCATTCCCATTAGCTCCTCTCATAAATATTTATAGCCAACTGGCTGAAACAACAAGCAGGCAGCCAGCTTCTCAGTGAAGATCCTGTGACAACTCATCCCCACTCTCAGCAGGCAGCTGGCACTGAGCAGCAAAGCATGTACTCTGACACCTAGCCTATATGTCTTTTCTGAGCCTTCTCCTGTGGCATTCCAAAGGTGCTGGGGACCCTGAGGAGACAGGGGAAGGTTGCTGGCCTTTGGCTGCTGGGTCAGAGCTGGAGGACTGAGGTGATTCCACACAAGCTTCAGTTGCAAGTCAGGGAATGCCTGAAATTCATTCCCCTTCAGTTCAGATGCTGTAGACTGCAGGATGGCTACACACGGCTCCTCCTCCTCTTCTAAGGAGTCATTGCTATTGCTGAGCCTTGGGGTTTCCCAGCCTGGACCAGGCAACCCTACCCCCCCATCCCCTGCCGGTGGCGATGAGGGACCAGGCAACCCTACCTATTTCTGATTAACAGCAAAAGAGAACATCACATGTGTAGGAGTAATCTGAAGGCACAAAGGAGTAGTAAAACAGGTACTGTCCTCAAATCACTTAGAGGTGCAAAGGGCACAAATGCCTGGTGATGATGTAAGCGCACATTCCATTTTGGGGCTGGCATCGGGTGATGGAAGGCTTTGAATCCAAGGCAAGGACTGTGCCCTCTAAGGGCATCTAGTGCCCTTCCAATGTCACAGTATTTATATACCACTAAACTGTTACACTCACTGTGTGAACATACCAAAAAATAAGGAGTTGTGGTCTCCTCAGTGCAGAGAAAAGGAAGAGGGGGTGATTGCAATGAATCAGTTATGCAGTCATCTTTGGCTTCAGGTCAACCACCAAGTTAAGCACACAGTTCGGGGGGGGACAGGACTAAAAATAGCTGAGCAAGAACCCAACAGCAGTCTGAAAGCACACTAAAGTCTAAGCCAACTCTTGTCACAAGAGCTCACTGTAATTTTCCTTACCAGTTTTGAATTATTGAATGAAAGCCCGTGTGCCTTGACAAGGTGCCTGGTTTTCACAGGGTGCCAAAACACTTCCTCCACCCCCTCTGAAACTCTGCCCACTTCCTTGTGCTGCTGGATGCCAGTCTGTGTGCCAAATGTCTCCCTTAGTCTGCTCTGTAACCTCACCAGCTTTCTGGGGCAAACATCTGCCTTTACCCACTCTGTACTGCTGATAAAACTGTTGTTCCTCCTACCTGTCTGAGATTAGGCAGGAAGGGTCCTTTGGGTGAAGATTCAAAGTCATGAGGACATGGCCTCAAAGGGATGTAAAGCAAAGAAATTAAAGCTAGAACTGTGTTTTGATCTCCATGCCCTATAAAAGAGGAAATTTTTCTTCTGTCTTTCTGAAAATTGAATTCTTTGAATAAGTGGTACAGCTCCTGAAAAATGTCATCCTGTTTTATATAGGAAACAAAAGGTTTATGGCCTAAGTGTACCCATTTCCCAGTGAAAACAAATAAAAAAATAAAAAGCAATTTTTAAATGAAAAAATGCACACCCCTGTTATAGAATATCCTGGGATAATTCATAAGAGAAAGGTGCACATTTTACAATCTGATATGATAAGGTTACACTCTTAATATCTCAAACAACCAAAAGGATTTCAGCACCTATATTCTTGGGAATTGACCAGTTTAACAACAATGCTCAATGAGCATGGCAAGGATCCTTGAACAATCAAAACCTGACAATTCCCCAAGTCACAAAATGGATATACATGTTAACATTCTTACAGAAGGTGAAACAACAGAGCTAGATGATAATAAACCTGAGAATAATTTTGGCTTGCAATTCACTGAATTTGCCAGGTCCATTTTGAACCTAGGTTGAACTGCTTTCTGTTGTTTGGCAAGGCACAATCAGATGCAAGCAACGCACACCATTTTATTTCATTTCCCTTCCATTCCAATTATTTGCACTTTAGATTTCTACAAGGGGCGGACCCGCGATACTCGCGGGGGGGGGAGGCAGAAGAGGAAGCAGCAGGAGGTAAGTACCCCCCCATCCCGCTGGTTCCCCTGGTTCCCCCGTCTCCTCCACCCCCCTTGCCTTTCCTCCCCCTTTCCTTCCCCCCCGCTCCTCACCGTTCCCCCCCCGGCCCCGAAGCGAGGGCCCCCCTCCCGGCTCACCGCTTCCTTCACAAGCGGCGGCAGCGGTGGTCGCAGAGCGTTCCCTGCGCATGCGCAGGGGACGCTCTGTGAGTTTCAGGGGGATTTAAACATCCCCCCGATTTTGCTCTTTAGCTGTTACAGCTACTACCTGCTAGCATCTTTTCTGTGAGCTGCCAGAAGAATCTATGGACAAAAAACCCTCTAACGACGTGACTTCCAAATACTTTGCACTATATTTAGATACACATGAAACTGTAGGTCGTCTCAGAAGAAGACACATTTTTCCCCCTTCTGGGCTGCTCCCCCACCCACCCCGGGGTCGCCTCTTAGCAAACAGAACCACAATCGGCGAAGTTTCCCACAATTCCCGCTTCTCGATGGGCTCGCGTGTGCTGGATTCCTCGCCTATTCAATTTCTGGCTGCCCACGATCACTCGGGCATCTTTTCAGCAACGGCGCTGCTGGAGAAAAATAACAGGCCTCGTATAGAGTGTCAACGGAAGCAAAGTTTAAACTGCCATCGCCTCGGCTGACCTGGGAATTTACGCAACATCTAGCTTAGATTTTTAAAAATCCCTCAGGCGCACAAAAGTCGAGACTGCTGGCGGCGACGCATCCCCCTTCTGTACCACCAGTGGCAGCCCGAGGTAAGAGAGGAAAGGAGGCGAGAGAACCACGCTATGGCAACCACATGCCACCGCATGTCACCATCACAAAGCGGAGCCCCAACCGAGCGCTTACCCAGTCGGCTGAGGGCCCGTAGCAGGCGCCATCTTGCGAGGGGCGGTGCTTCGCCGGCCTCCCTCCTCCCCTTAGCATCGCCACTGTCTCCCCTCCACACTGCGGCTGCCAGAACTGCCCGAATCCGCTCTTTCTCGCACCGCCTCAGCCGCTGTCGCCGTTCGAGGGAGCACAGCTTCTGTCCGACGACAGGCCTCCCTCCGCCGCCATTTCCAGTCACTTCCAGCCATGGCAGGTGAGAGAGACGGCA
Source organism: Gekko japonicus (assembly GCF_001447785.1). Classification (NCBI taxonomy): domain Eukaryota; kingdom Metazoa; phylum Chordata; class Lepidosauria; order Squamata; family Gekkonidae; genus Gekko; species Gekko japonicus. Next base: position 1,998,226 of record NW_015163094.1, on the reverse strand, counting down.
GGCGGGGAAGGGTCACTGTGGGAGGAGAAGGGCTCGGCCCTCGCCGCTCTGCCCCCCCTCCCAGCTCGCCGCTCACCTCCAAAGCGGCGGCAGCAGCGGCAGTCGCAGAGCGTTCCCTGCGCATGCGCAGGGGATGCTCTGTGAGTTTCGGGGGGATTTAAACATCCCCCGATGTTTTTTTCCCACATTTAGGATTTTTGTGCACACGTGGGGACCACCCCACGTGTGCACAAACCTCTCCCTCCCCCCCAGGTCCCCCCGATGTGCGGATTTAGCTATCCACACAGTCCAGGGGGTGACTTCGGTATTAGTATATAGATAGCAAAACAGCTGAGAATCTCTGAGATGTCTAACTGGCCAATCCCAGGGATTTTTAAAATCAGCTGCACCCACTTGGGGCCCTGATTTGGCCATAGCACAGGGAGGAAAGTGATTTAATTCTTCCACCATTGCACAGTTTTAGTAATCAAACAGTGCAATCCTAAATGGAATTACACACTTCTAAATCCACTGAAGTCAATTGGGTTTGAAAGGTGTAACTTTGCTTCTACTACTCCTCCATAACAGCGCTTTGCTGTTAGCCCTTTAACAGAAAAAGTCAGGTATCCCCCCTCTGCATGTCCTTTCCCCTTATGAGCTATTAGCAGAGCAGATCAGTTGGAATTAGTGAACTCTGCACAGGTGGAAGGGTTAAATCCCTCTGGGATGGACTGTGCTTTGAAATCTCATAAGTGCTGTAAACTTATGTGACAGACTGTGAAGGGTTAATGCCTCACAGAGTCAGAGAGTGTTTGAGTGACAGGCTGCTCAAATGGATTCATTTGGATAGTGTCAGTTGAAAAGAAAGAGTTGGGAACTGACTGCTGAAGAGAATTTAGTTTAACACTGGGTGAGGACTGGGAAGGTTGGCAAAGAGGAACAAGATGGGCTGGAGATGCCCATTTGGGCCAGAAAAGGAGACAGGGCTTCTATGCTAGAGAAGTAATTCCCTCCTCAGTTGAAAAGGGAGATAGCTCTAAAGAATGGAATGATCCCTGGCTTGTTGAGAGAAGGAATTTGAGTACTTGGTGTATCCCTGCCTTCTAAAACCTGAAGAGTCAGATAAACTTAAGAACGTATACTGGAGTGTTTAGCAGACAATGAAACCAAAGCCTCTCATCTCAAAGATTCTAAGACATCTGTGAAAACTCTCACTTGCTGAAAACATATTAACTGGAGTCTGTGAAATTACTAAGTTACCTCAGCATTATTATTGACTAGGAGTAATGCCCGTTGTGGGAAGAAACACAACGAGATTTAGAAGGAAGCTCCAGATGAGTGTCCCGACTGTGGCTGGTGGGGTGGCAGAGGGAAGCAGAAAATGGAGGGAGGCAAGCCATGTTTCTTTCCTTCTGCTTAGCTTAAGGCAGGGCTGTCTCAAGTCATTTTGCTGCCCCAAGTGGGTAGAATGGGAGGACAGCCTCATGGTAACGGATATGGTTCTCTGCATATTGAGGGGGAGGGGGGTGTTATGCATTGGCAGCTAAGGTAGAAAAGCACCTCCTCCAGTGCCATGTTTTCTGGGTTCCAAGGGTCTGGAAAGTAGTTCCATAGCTGATTACACGGTTGCCAACTCTGGGTTGGGAAATACCTGTAGATTTGAGGGGTAGAGCCTGGGGAGGGCAGGGTTTGGGGTGGGGAGGGACCTCAGTAAGGTATAATGCCATAGAATCCACTGCCCAAAGCAGCCATTGTCTCCAAGAGAACTGATCTTGATCATCTGGACATCAGTTTTAATAGCTGGAGATCTCCAGGTGCCACCTGGAGGTTTGCATATGTTAATTTGAGGCTATGCAGTCACAGCTAAGGTAGAAAAGCACCTCCTCCTGTGCCACGTTTTCTGGGTTCCAATGGTCTGGAAAGTGGTTCCATAGCCAATTACATGGTTGCCAATGCTGGGTTGGGAAATACCTGTAGATTTGAGGGGTAGAGCCTGGGGAGGGGAGGATTTTGGGTGGGGAGGTACCTCAGCAGGCTATAATGCCATAGAATCTACTGCCCAAAGCAGCCATTGTCTCCAAGAGAACTGATCTGGGTCATCTGGACATCAGTTTTAATAGCTGAAGCCCTGACTGCTATGTCTCATTGGCTGTCATACAGGGGCCATCTCAGCAGGATATAAGAACACAGAGTCCACCATTTTCTCCAGGGGAACTGATCTCTGCCATCTGGAAAGCAGTTGTAATTCCCCTCACCTGGAGATTTGCAACCATGGTTTCCCCCAACGGACACTAAGGGGAAATTTATTTTACCTCAGAACATCAACAGCAAACTGTTTAGAATGTTAGAGGGAAAAACCATTGAGGCCGCATATGCAAACGACCTCTGTGTTCCAAGGCAAAGGCGAATCAGGCCACATATGCAAATAACCTCTGTGTTAGGACTGGCTGTGGGTGGGAGAGGAACAGCAAACTGTTTAGAATGTTGGAGGCAGGACTCAGGCAAAGCAGCCAGTGGATAGGGAGACCCTCTGAATGACAGATCAGAGAGCGAACTGATTTTGGAGCATGTTGGAATGTTCAGGGGAGTCTATGACCAAAATAGAATTATATATACCGGAGGATCCGCCTCAGACATTTTACCCCTGATTTCACCTGACCTTTCTCCCCTACGTTGAATAAAATATCTTGTTTATTTCTGAACTTTCAAAAGCTTCTCAAGTGCCATTTTCAGAAGTATAAGTTTAAGAAGGGGAACTTGTCTCTTCCCTCAAGTTCCTGAACTGAGCCACCATAAAAATATAATAACATAACAAGGTGGGACAGCCATAAACCTTCAAATAAGTTGAAAATAGATAAAAATATTTGCTCAACTAGAAAGGAAGGAAAAACAGAGGGAAAATCCTGTGTGTGAGGGAGCGAAGATGGCAATATCGCCATACCCTTCTTCCCTCATGCCCCATCCCTCATCCAAATTGGAGCTCTGTTCAGATGGAAATGCCCTTTAAAATTGACAGGGACATCCAATCAGATATCTCTCAGTGTCACACCTATTTTGACTTATATCAATAAGAGTAATACATATTGTTGATCCACATCTGATTACTTTTGTTTTAGTTCAACCAAAAGTTGTCTCTAGCAACAGAAAACCTGGTTCTTGGCCGCTTTGCCACCTACAGGGCAGTGTTCCACTACTATTTTCTTAATTTATTTATTAACTATGCAGTCATGCAGAGTTATGCACTTCTAAGTGCATTGAAATACATAGCATTGCACTGTAATCATGGCAGAAGAAAGATTTTTATTGTAACTGGAAGCACAATGACCTTGATTATGGTAAAGTCTTGGTACCCACATTTTAACACCCATATAAATATTCACTTAGCCCATTGTGTTGCATAGTTGTGGAGATCTGACACACTTTTTATGTTACAAATTCAGGCAGAAATGATCCTTTTCTTGGGCCAGCCAACGCTACCTTGTAAGTCAATTATGTATCTTTCGTGACATGCTCCTTTCTCAGTAAATCAGCATTTGAGTCTTGGTATCTTTCATACAGTCAGTGCTATGAATCATGTACTGGCTAAGCTCCCTCCCCTCCCCTCCCCAAACTCCACCCTCCCCAGAATCCACTCCAGGTCTACAGGAATTTCTCAAGCTGATCTTGACAACCCAAGAAGCAACCCTGAGCCAGTCAGCATTGACCAGACTCAGCTGGATCAACAAGAAGTAGATTTCCCCATGCCATGCCAAAAGCAACACACCATTGAGGTGGAGATGAAACTGTCCTCAGAGACAGCCCAGGGGGGCTCAGTAGTGCAGGAGGTGCTCTGCTAGTAAAGAATGAATCCCTGGACAAGGCCTGGGAAAGTAAGGAAGGACAAACTGGAAAGTATTAACCCCCTCTCACTTTATTATGTCCCTAGCAGCTGAGCTGGAAACAAGGCTGAGGGAACCCCAGTGTGATGATAATGCCCAGAGATGTCTAGCAGGACTAGGACCAGCGATCCCCACCCTAAAGGAAGTACTTGGCAAGGGTAAGCTCCCATAACAAGACTAGAAATTTGCCTATGCTAAGCTAAGTCTCTCTTCCCTCCCCTTGTCCAGGTTTTGTGGGGCTTGAGGTGGCCTGGAAGCTTGGTCCTAAGGGCTGTGGCTATATCTTCTGAGCCTGACATTTAGCCATCAATTGTGGTGTCACTATGACAAAGATATATTATTAATATAACAGCTGCTAAGATGTATAAAATGAAAGGCAGACACTGCTTAAATGAAAAGAAACACGCAGTCTGTGGCAGCATGGGGAAGGTAGCATTTGTCTGGTGTGACGGTGTTGACTTTGTGGCTTCCCATTTTTTTTACATATTATGCTCATGAGAATTGCTGTCAGGGAATGGAGGATGTATGTTACACCCAGCAAAACACCTGAAACATAAGCTGTGAAAGAGATCACCAGACTTCTATACTAACGGGGTCAATTTCTTAAAGGAAAAAAAAATCAATTGACTAAGGTTCCTTATATGCTCATGAAGCTGTCAGGCTACTGGTCCATGTAGGTCAGTGCTGGCTACTGGGCCTCACAGCAGCTCTGGAGGACCTCAAGCTGCTACCTGAGACTGTTTCAAATTGTTCTTTGAGGTCCTTTCAGTGAGAGACATGAGGGAGTGAACGTGCATGCAAAAGAGCACTCTATGTCTGGTCCCATACCCTTCCTTTCTCCATGCTCCTATGCCAATATGATTCTCAGCATGGAAGATCTGACCACATGAGTCAGACCTCAGTCATATTTTCTTCTTGGTGCAGGTATCACAACACCAGAGATCATCCGAGTACGAACACAACCTAAACCAGTTTTGCAAGCCTCCCATATGAAGATGTTCAGATGACATAATCAGATGACTTTTTCAGAATATTGCAGAATAGCTTCTTGAGAGAACTAAGATGGAAGACAGAGGCAATAGGAAAAGGGAGTTCTCAGCTTGGTGATGTATTTTCAGCTTCTCTTGTGAATTACTGTTGATCTTTAGCATACCAATGACATTAATGCAGAGATGTCACTTGGACCCTCTTGGAGGTCTCTCTGACCCAGTTCCTATTGCTGCCATCCCATTTGCAGGTAGGGGAAGAAATGGCATCTGCCGGAGACAGGTATTGATATAAAAAGATAGCTGACAGAGTGTTCACAGCACTGTGAGTACCCTTTTTAAAATAATTGTCCCTTTCAGCTTAAAATTCTATTATTATCAAGTGGCTGTTTGACTGAAACTGATTATCTGCCTCAAACTTGCTTCCTCCATATTTTTAAATACCTCATGATGTACTGACCTAAGTTCTCTTTAGTTGAAATCTTCTTGAGACGCCAATAAACCTGATCGCATAGATGTTGTCTGCTCTTGAATCTAACTTTTCCTCCTTGACTTACATTCACATTCTCACATTTGTCATATGATTTGGTGTTTGTACCTCTTACACGTATTTGTTTTTGAACATATTTAGCTGCTCTGGATTGGGTGTAAAGTACGAGGAATGCCAAGGGAGTGGTTTCCATAGCAACAGTAGGCTGATGGAAGATTTCTAAACTTGTACCTCCTACTCATACAGTATTGTAGGAATTCTGAAAGCTTAAAGAATGAGTGCTAATTACCTGATGAAATTTGCTGTGGTGGGCAGAACAAAGACAATTTCTGTGAAAGGACAGGTAACCCACTTCAGCATATACCCAATTTATTTAACAAGAGTGACTCAGTCAAGTATTGGGACATTAACGATATAAAAATAGTTATTTTAAATCTGTTTCTGATTCAGAAAAAGATCAGACCTGTAATATTATGGAAGCATTTCTCATTCATTAATAGATACATTGTCTTGTGGAACCATTTTCCATTTTCAGAGGGGCTTCAAGTACCATTGGGCCCCTACTCATGACTTTTTTGAACAACAAAAAAAGATGCTTTGCTCATTCAGATATACAAATAGAACCAGCCCCTGTTTACTTGATTACATCGTCAAATGACTTGTGCTGCAAAATCCATGATGCTAATCTTTTAAAAAATGGCCTTTCATGACTGTACACCTCCAGGACTGAACTTTTAACGTCTCACGCTGCCATTGCATTATGAAGTCTGAAGTAAAATTTCAAAACTCTGAAAGCAGTCATATTTCTTGTTGTTTCACTTAAAATTTGATTATGACAAACTTTGTCAACAAATGTCGAGTCCAATATCTAGTGTGGGATTCAGTTTGAAGTGGAATTTTCTGAAGAATTTAAGCATGCCATGCTAAGGGAAATGAGCTATACATGCCCCAAGCACACTCTAAAGAAGCAGATTCAAGGCAATTTCCCATCCAAACTATAAAGCAGCCCTGAAAATATCTGTGACCAGATCGAGGGAGAAAAATCCCCAGTTGACATCCCTTTCACACAGCCATTTTCAGAAGAGTGGCTAGAGGTAAGCTCTTCCAAGGATGGGCACAAATCAGAAAATTGTGGTCCAGTTCAGTTCGTAGTTCGTGACATGCCCTGTTTGCAAACCACAGAGCATAACAAATGTATAGCCACCTCACAAACCAGTATGTGGGGCAGTAAAATACCCCCCAGCATGCTAGAGACACTGAAGTTACAGGGGATCTCTGGCTGTCTCTCCTCTACATACCCTCCAAGTTATGGGGTCCGAGTTACAGCCCCCCAAAGAAGCTCCCCCAAAAAGTGCTTTCTGGGAAAATGACTGCCTGTCAGCCAGAGATCCCCTGTGACTTCAGTGTCTCTAACTTGCCCAGGATCCATCCTATACACTCCTGAACCTGTGCCCATCAAAATTGTCATTTTGACAGCCGCGGGTTCAGGAGGTTCAGGTTTGTACAGAATAGATCTTGTTCAAGCTGGAGACACCAAACTTGCAGGGTACCTTCCACGGATGCTCCTCTACATGCACTTCAAGTTGTTGCTTTGAAGTTTTGTAAACATTTTGATTAAGCAGAGGCAGTCTGCTCACAAACCAGCACAAACCTCCACGAACAGCTTGAAAGTTTGTGGAAAGTTTGTGCCAATTGTCCTGCCACAAAATTGACTTTGAAGCACGAATTGCCCAACATTCATAATTAACTTTAGTGTATGAGCCAGTTCATGCCCATCCTTACCCACAGTCCATATGGTTATGGGAAGGATCTCAAGGTAACTTCAAGAATGCATGTAACGTCAAGAATGCATGTCTGGTTCTGAAGCTAAGGCATAGTTCTTTCCAAACTTATTTGGCCTATGAAAAGTCTTGAGCCTGATTCATAACCTTCCAAAAGATGTGGGCATGCACATTATTCCAGAAATCTAGGCAAAGGCAGATTGGGAGTGCAAAACAGTACTGGAAAAGGCCCCACCCCCCAGGCCTGACCCTGGCCTGGCCTCACCCCAAGTGAGGGGGAGACGGAAGTATGAACCATGGTTGTGATGAAAATTTGGCTCATGTCTGCCTGTCACAAGGCAGAAACCGCTACCTCCTGCTGTCTTGTAAAAACAGCTGTTGCCTGTGGTGAAGCTACAAGTTCATGCTGGTTGCTCCCACTTATTTACTTACCACTTGTCCCACTCATAGTGGTGTCTGCTCTTCCCACATCCCACAGAGGCAATGGTAGCTGCTTGGACTTACTTCATTCACAGCAGCGGCCACTGGCTCATGGTGGCTTCTGCCGACCTTGGCAAGGCGGACCACCTCCTCGCAGCCTTCAGTCCACTAGGACTTTTCCCAGTGGCCTTAATAGCCAATCTGTCCCTGGAACTAAGATCACAGTCACACAGTCATAGTTGAAGATTAATTTGCGAAACACAAACTAGAGCAAGCCCAAAGGAACCCCAATACTCCTGATTGTCTTGGCCCTTAAAACTCAGTTTAGGAATTTTGTTTTACAAATAAAATATGCATCACTGCCACAAAGTTATTTTGTACTCACAAGAGAAAGGCAGGCCATAAATAAATAAATAAATATATCCACTTAAGTCCAGAGGAAAATAAACAATCATGGCTTTGCCAAAGCATGTTATCCAGTATTCTACTGTCCCTTTGAATATAGTGCAGGAATCCATAAGCAGTTTTCTCCTTCCTCATATTCCCTACAGCAGTACAGGGCCCTATAGCAACACAAAAGCTTCTTTACCAGTGCAGGAAAATCCTCAGTAATGGATGAACCGAAAACTCTGTGCCTTATTAAACGTTTGTATTTCTTTTTCCCACCAATTTATAGCACTTATTGTGAACATATTCACATGATTTTCAGTTTTCTTTTCCTCTGTGCCACTTTATTTCACGCACACTTCTTTTTGATCATCACCACCATCTTATCTGGTTTGCTGTAACAACTCCTGTGTTTTTGTCAGTGATATCATGTTCCAGGTAATGGAGTGCTATACTGGTAAACACAATTCTACGAGTTGGCACAGCCAAGAGAAATTAAAGAGCAGAGTGGACCAATGAAACCAGTGACAGTGGGGGCAAAAGAAAATAGTGACAAGGAAAAGCAGACAGAGAAACAAGAAGTCTCATTCTTAACTTTATCCATGTTCTACATAGGTTATGCATCATGGATGTCAGAGAAAACCCTGTATTGGAAAGTGGAGCTACCTTATATTCCAGCTCCATTGCCTCCTGTTCATTGGCCAGGGAGCACAAGAATCCTAATGACTGCTGTCCTTCATGCAATGTGTCTCATCCCTTTATCCCTTCCAGAACACCCCTCATTGCCCAACCCACTCCCTGCCACCCATTCAGGGAAGGAATTTCCATAATCATGTGGACAAAATCCAGCTTTATGAACTGACCCTAAAGGTGCATTAGTCCCTGGACACCACTGGATGTTTTACTCTAGATTTCTACATGTATGCAGACTGCTTGCTGATATTTATATATCATTAGTTTTGAGTCCAAAGTGTTTTGCAAAACCAGCTATTGGGCATAAATAAAACAGAGCATTAATTGGTTTCTCAGAGTAAAGGGCTGCATCTGAAGGAATAAATGTACCTTTATCTTTGTTACAGTAAGATACAAAATGACTTATTAAGTGACTGGGGGGAAGCCTTCCAATAAGAGTGCATGTTAATATAATCATAAAGAAATCAAATGAATCCAGCTAAGCAGAGATTGCTGAATGCAAACGATCAGAAAGGTAACACACAATTGCAAATTCACTGTACAGAGCCTTAATAACAAAGTAAAATGGGGGGCAACCCTTTCCTATTGTAAGATCCTAACCTTTTGGGCGGAGGTCAAAGCTAAAGCAATTGCACATGTTAAAAATAATTACTGCTGGTAATGAACATAATTAAGCATAAAAAGAATCTTTATAACTCTTGCACCATTTGCTCACTTAGCAGTGGAATCATATTTTTCCCTTCACAGATGTTACAATAATGGTGTCAACACTTTTATTTCTTTGTCCATAAGCTGAAAATTATGGCTGTTTCATAAATTGCTAACGTGCTTAGACGATGTAGGCCCAGCTGCAGTGCACATGAGTTCAGACTCCTGCCTGGGCCTCATGTTTCACAATGACCTCAGTTTCCTGTGCTGAATGGGAACCAATACGAGTAAGCACTTGTAAAACTGTTTTTGAAGAGTGAAGTTATGAAGAGGTGCTGCAGTGTCAAACATCTGCTTCATCCATTACACTCAAATAGCAGCAGTGAATGTACAGTAGGGCAAGAACCATCAATAAATTAAAATTCTCTTGTGGCCACACTTTCCTAGTTCACTTGAGCTGCCTGATTCTTGTGCCAATTCTTGCTAGGAAATAAGAGATGCTAAATAAGAAAATGGAACCTTTTCTCAAGCCTAAAACGGCTCCCTTGTTTTTAGCATTCTGGGTAGTTTGTTGTTGTTTCATCCAAAAGAGTTTGAGGCTATAAAATGTCTCAGTAAGAAGGCTGAAATCACATGTGAATTGTCAAGCTCTTTTATGATCACTTGGGAATCTTCCCTGACTTCAATTCAAGTGCATTACCACTGCTGACAAGTTGTGCTTTTTTCTAATTTAAATGTCACCACACCCCTTCCAGCCATTACAGTCAAAGAGAATTCCCCACTGCTTCCCCAAGATCTTGCTCCCATGTCGGCCTGATACCAGACTTGTATGCAATTCCATCGTGATGTGGTTGTCGCAGTGTGACAGTGTGTACCGCTCCCATTTCAGCATTATTTGCCCACCTGCCCATCATATTTTCCTTCTCTGTTCCCTATGTCTGATATTCAGTGAAACTAATATGACTGGGAGAAAGCTTTGCCCAATGTTGCCTTGCTTTGTCTGTTTCTCTATAAATGAAGCATTACTAAATACATCAGTGCTGATTTACCTGATTTTGTTATTTTCACAAAAACAGAAGGACTGGTGTTGTTGATGGAAACACCCATGCAACAGCTGCCTGTGGTCCTGGAAAGGGAAAATAATGGGTGAATGCCTCTCAGATCAATGTGAAATACAGAGTGGGCACGGCAAACTATTGACAAGCTTGTAGCCCAACCCAGAACAGCTCTTTTCCCCCATACTCAGTTCTGGGCATTGGCAAACTTATCACACACTCTGGATCCATATGAACCATCAGATCCCTTTAACTGTAGCTATGACAGCTAGTTCTATAATGGTGGCAATGAAGGAGCTCTGTTCCTATCCCTGTGGCAAGTTCAACACTGCTCTAGCAGAATCCCATTAACTACGGACCTTGAGAAATGTAATTTTCCCAGGACCTCTGCTGCCTGTAACACTCCCAGAACGATGGTCAAAGGTGTGTGTATGTGGAGGGGGGGGGGATGGCAGAGTGGGATGGGATCTTCAGCTAACAATACAATTTGAAAGGAAATCTGAGTATTAATTTTCATTTTTGGAGACAAACATTATAATCTGCTGCAGTTTGTAATCCTAACTTAGTATTTATGAAACTCATTAATGTCATTAGAAAATGTGGTGGCATGGGTTTATGTCTATGTAATAGTTCAGTGGCCCATTTTTTCCTTAAAGCATTTAAACACCATGGCTTGGATCCTATGCAGTGCAAATGAAGCTGTAGGGCATAAATGGTACTTTTCATGCCTCTTTACAGCAACTTTGTGTGTCCCCAAGAGCATCATAAGGACCAGTTTGGGGCTGCAGTGAGAGGGGGGATCAGTGAAAATCACTCTCCTTTTCTTCCTCAAGAGGATCCTATTAGGAGCAAAAAGGGAGCTTAGGATTCAAGGCCACATCATTCCATACAAGAAGAAATCAATAGTCAACTGAGTGCTGTCATTTAGTCAAGTCTAGCTTTACACAGTATGATATAATGACTATAAGAAGTTACCACATGACTTTTGTCAAATTTGGTACCTTACTCATTGAAAGAGAAGTGCTTGATTGTTTAATAGGATAATTACGTGATAAGATCAAAACTTTATTTCAGATGAGAGATGATATACAGAACTGTTAAAATCAGAAAGTCAAATGGAAACAATATTTTGTAGAACTACAAAACTTTTTTCAAATATGCTGAGACTCAGGACTACTTAACTGATCCCCCAAAATAATATGCAATATGCAACTAAAGCTGAATTCATTTTCATAATATCCCATTACTCTTAAAAGTAAAAGGAGAAGACCATCTGCATAGGTTTGACTATGTTCTAGAGTTACTGGGTCTCAGTATATAACTTAACCTGGGAAAGCTTCATATTCATATTCTGAACTCTTGTACTAGAAAATAAATCAGTGATATCAAATGGGGTTTTGGATATAAGTCTAGATCTTTCAGAGGGGAAATTACTTCAGGAAACATATTTCATGATCCAGCAGACATCCCTAAAGAGGTCCAGGCTGGGAGAGGCTGAGGTAGCATTCCATATAGGTGAGTTAATTGTTAGACCAAAAACAGGGAAGGCCTAAGGGACTGAGGACAAGCCACCCTGACATACAGGAAGAATCTGTATAACATCTGGAATTGTGTAGCCCTTCAGGCAAAAGGCAGTTTCAGAACCCTAAGGAGCATCACAACCAATCGAGCTTGTGATGTCCATAAAAGCACACTCTCTTGAGACATGTTTAATACTGGCAAATCCATCCCCCTTGCCTAAACTTCTCATAAAAATAAATTAATTGTTTACCCATGTATACACAGAATTATATGTAAGAAAAAGAAAAGGCTTTATGTGTGGGTCGGCATGCGTTGGATTGTGTTTCGATGGCTGAAGCATGATCTAGATTAAGCAGGGAAAGAATATCTTTTATTTTCCCAAGAAGCAGGTATGATCCTTCAGATGGACAAACAGTACATTACCTTTGGGATTTGTTAATGTTTCCTGTTTTAGAGAGGCCAAAAACATAGACTTTTGTCAACATGATTCTTGCCTGAGGTCACTGTAAAATAAAAACCCTTCAGAATGTGGCACTTAATGATACTTGGTATTATTGTCAAATCTTTCATCCAAAGGTCTCAAAGTATTCAACTAATTAAGCTTTACAACTCTCCCTACAGAGATATGGGAGGTAAATGAATACAGAAATCATTTCATTTAACCCTGAAATGTTTCTTTTGGTCCTTTGAACATCCCTCTCAATATCCTTACAGTTAAAAAAAATCCCATGACCAGCAGTGGTCAGGACCTCAGTTTTACTTTTTCAGTTAAAAGACAGCACCTCCAGCGAGAGAATACCTCCTAGCTTCTCTTGGCACAATGATTCAGTACTGAATCAAAGGGACAAGGGCCACCTATTGAATCATTAACAAGGTTCCCCGCAGCACACAGCATGAATTAGTACAGCTGCTGCCTCACTTATGCCTTCTTTCAGCCACAAATCTCAAAGTACTCTGTAAACGCTAGCCGGCTAGGCCTTTCAACACTCATGACTGACATGCTTCAAGCCACTTTCACAGACCGACCAACTGAGGGAATAAGGGAGCCAGGAATTTCACTTACACAGAACTCACTGCCACTAATATGGACTGAGAACTCAAGCACTATTCACCTTCCCGTGGAAGAGTGCATACTTTCTGTACCACACTATTTCTCGAAAGTAGATATCTTATTCAGGGAATGTGAATTTGGAGGTTAAAGCAGAGGGAGATGTAACAGACAGCTCTGGGGTCTAATCAGGACTGGAGGGGCTTCACATTTGGTCTCCATCATACCTGTGCTGCCAAGGACTGCTTCCTGTCATGTAGCAGGCAAAGGACTCTTTAACCCTCTCCCTCTAGTATAAACGCCAACAGGAAAGCTTTCCTTTAAGCATCTTGGGCACTAACTTCTAATACACAAACCAGGAATGAGCCGCTGAGGGGCATACATGCAGAGCTCTGTGACTTCTGCAGCTATCAGAGGAACATGGGATTACAGGAGTCCTCTGTCTGTTCCTGGTTTTATTTGGGACTGACCCCACAGGGCAGAGTTAAGGTTCATGTCCTTTCATTCCTTGCTAATTTCAAACTATGGCCCTTGTTAAAAATTAGTTGCCAGCCAGAGTCATAGGGTGACAGAATGAAGCAAAAGGCCATCCCGTCCAGCTCTCTGCCCAAAGGCAGAAAAGCCTCACCCTCACTGATGAACCCATACAATTCAGAATAAAGATGCTACAAGCAGAAACAATGTCTGTGTCAGAGGCAATTTATCCATGGGATAAAGAAGAGGGGGTAGCAATCCACTGAGAGAGAACAAATAGTGAATGATCTGTATCTTGGTCAAATCCTCCAGGGTGGTTCTCATATTCTTCTTATATACCTAAATGCATTAAAGAAAAACTGCCTGTAGAAAATTTAACTCATGTGAATCAAGCAAGTGTGCCATTTTACTAGCGAATCCATTTTGGGAAATTCTTTCTTCCAAATGGCAATCGAATTTCCTTTGGAAAGCTTGCTGGGTTGGTTATATATAAAAAAGGCATACATACATGTTATGCTTTCATTATTCATTCTGAGAATGTATGTCCTGCTCCGTCAGTCATGGGATAGCAGGGTGGCAGGCAAGATAGAATGTCACAGACATCACAAAAAGAAACAAATATATTTTCCTAAAACTATCTTAATAACATGGGTGGGGAGATTTCATACTAAATACAACTGCTTAAAAAAGATAAAAACATACTTCCCTGAGGAAGGAAATAACCCAAGGCCCCGGTCACACGGGCAGGAAACTGCAGAGGAGAAGCGTGGCTGTTTGCCCTGGGGCAAACTACTGTGCAGTTATGTGATCAGACCTCCTGTGGAGGTCCTGTGGAGGTACCGTGGAGGTTCCATGGCAAGGGAGAGGTGCCGATCACAGGACAAGCCGGCGCACAACGAAGAAGCGCGCGCCGCGGCAAACTGTTTTTTATTTTTGTGTACATGACAAATGTGCATGCTCCGTTGGGTGCGCATGCACATCCACAGAGACTTGGACAAAAAAAAACACACCTTATTTGCAAGGGGACATGGGAGGGCGCCGGATGCCACCGGAAACGCGATCAGACGCCTGCCCTTGCCCCGCAGTTTCCGGAAACTAGTACCTCCAAGGTACTAGTTTTTTGCCACGCAGTTTCGGCTGGAAGCCTCGGTTGAGCCACGGGAGTGCTACGCTTCCCAGATGTGCTGGTGAGATCGCGCCCGGAAACTCCGGCTGTTTTCCATCTCACTTGTGTGGCTTCTGTTACGTGTGACCGCAGCCCAAGTATATCAAAGAAATGCTTTGGTAAATAAGAATGTTATACACTGCTGCCAGATGGTGAGGAAATCAGGTGACAGGTAGATAGGTGGGGAGAAGAATATACCACCAGTGAGGAGCCACTATGGAAAAGGCCCCTCTCGGGTAAACATCTAAAGGTATTGGAAAATAGTCCTTGAGCTAGTACATATGGAGAATGCAGTCCTTGGTGTATTAGCAGTCTGAGGCTAAACGCAAAGCCTGGTGGCATGGCGATGCCTGGGCAGCAGATTCCGGTGCTCCTGGGGAGGGGGAAGTATAGCGGTGGGTCCAGGCAGAGAGTCAAGGGAAGGCTGTGCTCATTGACTCACACACAGGGGCAACAGGCTTCTTCCTGCTCCGATCAGTGGCAGGCAGAATCAGAGAGGGTGGATGTTTCTTTTTTTCTTTTTTTTGGTAAACAATTTTTATTTTTCTTAGGAATTCAACATATAGAAATAAACCATTTCATCCTTTCCATTGTCTACCCCATTCCCATTTCCTCCCCTCCCTCCAGTGGCTTCCCGCAGTGCTTCCCCCCCTACTCCACATTACTTTACATCATCAGTTATATCATTTTCTTATGATTACTATCTTAAGATAACATCATTTGGCTTAATATTGCTCTTCTGTCTATCAAATCTAGTCAAACCTATTGTTCACCTCCACTGTATATTCATCAGTGATATGCTCTGGGTCAAACCTGAATGGCCTAGTGGTTTAAGAACATAAGAACATAAGAGACGCCAATGTTGGATCAGGCCAAAGGCCCATCCAGTCCAACACTCTGTGTCACACAGTGGCCAGAAATACCAGTGCCATCAGGAGGTCCAGCAGTGGGGCCAGGACATTAGAAGCCCTCCCACTGTTGACCCCCCCCCCAAGCACCAAGAAGACAGAGCATCACTTGCCCCAGAGCCCCTAGCTATACCTTGTGGCTAATAGCCACTGATGGACCTCTGCTCCATATGCTTATCTAATTCCCTTTTGAAGCCGTCCATGCTTGTAGCACCCACCACTTCCTGTGGCAGTGAATTCCATGTGTTAATCACTCTTTGGGTGAAGAAGTACTTCCTTTTATCCGTTCTAACCCGACCGCTCAGCAATTTCATGGAGTGCCCACGGGTTCTTGTATTGTGAGAAAGGGAGAAAAGTACCTCTTTCTTTACCTGCTCTTTCCCATGCATAATCTTATAAACCTCGATCATGTCACCCCTCAGTCGTCTTTTCTCCAAGCTAAAGAGCCCTAAGTGCTTTAACCTTTCCTCATAGGGAAAGTGTTCCAACCCTTTTATCATTTGAGTTGCCCTTTTCTGCACTTTTTCCAAAGCTATAATATCCTTTTTAAGGTGTGGTGACCAGAACTGCACACAGTATTCCAAATGAGGTCTCACCATTGATTTATATAGGGGCATTATGATATTGGCTGATCTGTTTTCAATACCCTTCCTAATAATCCCCAACATAGCATTGGCCTTCTTTATTGCAGTCACAATATTTTTTTTGCAGTCACAATATATTTTTTTTGCAGTCACAAGATCATGGACGTTGAGTGTGTCAGTCTGGTGTGGAAGGCCGAGGAGAGTTTGGTGATTTGGATGATGTACCGACCGCCTAACGCACCGGTTTGCCATCCCTGCTGGAAGCTGTATAAGGCCAATTTGTGATGACCCCCACTCATCGGGCTGGGCACACACTCAATTTGATCTTCGCGGCGGGGGGGACAGTGGACCAGATTACTGCTTCATCAGTACCATGGTCGGACCACCATGCCTTGAGGGCCTGTCTGAATGTTCCACCCCAACCCTGTTTAGGCGGCGAGTGCATTTTGCCTCACCTGTGGAGCCAAATGGACCCTAGGCGGCTCCAGATGGCTCTGCGGGATCTGATGCCCCCTGGCGGCTCACTGGATGAGCTTATGGAAGACTGGCATAGGCGACTCTCCACAGCCATCAATGAGATCACTCCCCGGTGCCCTCTCCACCCTCGTGCTAAGCTCACGCCCTTGTTTACCCAGGAGTTACGGCTTATGAAATAAGAGCTGAGACGGTTAGAGAGACCGTGGCGCCATGCTCGGGATGAAGCTACAAGAACATCTTACAGGACGTTTATGAGATCCTATGAGATGACAGTCAAGGCCGCTAACAGGGAGTTCTATGTGGCTACGATTGGGTCTGCGAGCTCACACCCAGCCCAATTGTTTAGAACAATTCAGTCTTTAACAGCTCTGCCACAGGGCAGACTAAATGTTAGGGAATTGGATATTGGCTGTGAGTCATTTGCAAGCTATTTCGCGGATAAAGTCTTGTGGCTCTGCCACGACCTCCCCACCACAGTTGAAGTGGCGAGTGAACTTGAGGCCCCTTGCATGTCTTCAACTCTGGGTTTGGATTGCTTCAGCCCGCTCAGCCTGGAGGAAGTCGACAGATTGCTCATAACTGTACACCCAACCACATGCAGCCTTGATCCGTGCCCTTCCTGGCTCATTAAAGCGGGCCACGAGGGGTTTTGAGGTGCCCTAAAGGATATTATCAATAAGTCCCTCACTGAGGGGCGGTTCCTGGGGGCAGTCAAGGAAGTGATGGCCCGTCCTCTCTTGAAAAAAACAACTTTGGGTCGGGCTGAATTGGCCAACTATTGGCCGGTTTTCAAATAGCCCTATCTGGGCAAACTACTAGAGAGGGCGGTGGCAGTACAGCTACAGGGCTTTCTGAATGACACTTCCATCCTGGACCATTTCCAGTCTGGTTTTCACCTAGGTCACGGGATGGAGACAGCACTGGTTGCCCTTACTGATGACCTCCGGAGACACCTGGATTGGGGTGGGATTCGGCAGTATTGCTGTTGTTAGATCTGTCGGCTGCATTTGATACAGTCAACCACCAGCCGCTGACCCACTGCCTCGCTGTCGTGGGGATACAGGGACTGCCCTTACAATGGCTTGCCTCTTTTCTCCAGGGTCGGGGACAAAGGGTGGCGCTAGGGATACAGCAGTCCAGAAGACACCCGCTTGAATGCAGTGTGCCTCAGGGGGCAGTGCTTTCCCCATTGTTGTTTAACATCTACATGCACCCCCTTGCCCAGATTGCCTGGAGGTATGGGCTGGGGTGTCACCGGTATGCTGATGACACCCAGCTCTATCTGATGTTGGGTGGCCGGTCAGACTCCAGCCCGGAAGATCTGGACCGGGCATTGCAAGCCATGACTGGTTGGCTCAGACTGAGCAGGCTGAAACTAAATCTGGTGAAGACGGAGGTCCTGTGCCTGAGTCGGGGTAAGTTGGGGAGGGGGCTCCCACTCCTGATCTTCGACGGGGCACCAACCGGAGGTTAGGAGTCTGGGAGTGCTCCTGGAGTCCTCCTTAACAATGGAGGGCCAGGTAGCAGCCACTGCTAAGTCAGTCTTTCACTATCTTTGGCTGATTCGGAAGTTGGCTCCCTTCCTCGACTGCAACGACCTGGCTACAGTCATCCATGCGATGGTCACCTCGAGGCTAGACTACTGTAATGCTCTCTACATGGGGCTGTCCTTATTTGCAAATACGGAAGCTGCAGTTAGTGCAGAATGCCGCGGCTAGGCTTTTGATGGGTCTCCCTAGATGGAAGCATATCTACTGGTGCTGAGGGTGCTGCACTGGCTGCCAATAGTATACTGAATTTGCCTTAAGGTGCTGGTACTTACCTTTAAAGCCCTATATGGCCAGGGTTCAACATACCTGAGGGACTGCCTTTCCCCACATATATCCCAGAGATCACTATGGTCAGGGTGTTGGATCCCCAAGCATCGAGTCTCAAACACCGACTCAGGCTGGCATCAACCAGGGCTAGGGCTTTTTCGGTGGTGGTTCCTCTCTGTGGAATGAGCTCCCAGAGGAGATCAGGGCCCTGCGAGACCTTGTACAGTTCCGCAGGGCCTGCAAGATGGAGCTCTTCCACCAGGCCTTCAATTAGGAGCCGCTGCCACTGCCACCACCACTACCACTACCACCGCCACTTCTAACAACTATTAGTATTATTAACATTTATGGTGGTGGTCTGGCCCATATGAAGATCGAGCCACTGTGCAGGGGAAGGCCGAACACCGCTGGTTTTGGTTGTTAATGCTCCATCTTATAGCATGCCATCTGGAATGTAGTGAAGGAACGATCTATGCAACTAGCATTTTAAACTGATTAACTGTGAATTTGTTATTGTTATTGTTAGTGAATGACTATTTTAAATTGTTTTAAATATTTTATATGGATTTGGCACATGGTGCCATTACTGTGAGCCGCCCTGAGCCCGTTCTCAGGGAGGGCGGAATACAAAAATAATACATTTTGGTTCCAGATGATTCAGGCCTTGAAAGGAAGTCACCCGCATTTTTAACTATGCTTCATAATGAATAAGTAGCCAACGTTGCTTTCTAATACTATACAAATATGTTCTCAGGTTTTCATACCATAACAGCTGTTGTATTCAAAATCAATCAGTCTTTAAATGCAGCCACACGTAGAATAAATTGCAATAGACCACTGTAGATACGACCTGAGCATAAATAGCCATAGCTAAATCCTGCCAGCTGAGGAAAAGCCATAGCTGAACTAAGGGATTACATTCTACAGAGGATGGCTAGACTTCCAGCTGAAACCCCAAATCTAGTAACACTCCAAAGGTAAGTATATGAATTTGGTGCAGGAATACAATATACTAGTTATTTCTGTCTGAACTTGTAGAATGATGGAGTCCTTGAACAAGCTAGATTTAATGAATCAGTCTTAAATTTGCTGTGTTTTTTTAACTTGAATGAAATCATATTCAGGCAGACTTGAAGTAGCTGAAACAAAAAACAAAGTTCAGTTTCATCCAACTATTGTTTGTGCATACTTCTGTAAACTTTCAAAAGAATAGATCTCTTGTGTGCTTCTGGGTAGACCACAGTTTTAGTATAAAGACTGGTATGCTAATATGCAGTAGCAGGAGGTTAAAGATCTGCTTAGTAAACATAGTGTGGCTTCCTTCACAAAGCGGTATTATCATAAGGGAATGTGCTCACAATACGAGCATAGATCAAGTGTATTCATCAAGACATCTGCCCTCTTTGCTAACGGACACCATTGACTTTGTTTCCTCATATACTTCTTTGTAGAATATCAGATTATGCAGTACTGGTTCTTTTCTTTTCTTTTTAACTCTGAAGGTACACCATTTCTGGAAGGAGGAGAAAAAAAGGACTGTCATCTCTATAACCTCTTTAACATAACCCTAATCAGGTAAAAATGCCTGAAATTGACATGGTTTCCATGTGCGTTTCTTCCCTTTTCCTGGATGCTTTACAGATACTGTTTTGATTAAATTATACCTTTCAGCCTGAACATGTGGAACTTGATTTCCCAGCTCACAACTCCCTATGACAAGCCCTACATACTGAACATGTAGTCCACCTACAGGGTATTTGGCAACAAACTCCTCCACACATTTTTTGCAGTCCTAGACCATCAGCAAAGGCATCAGCTTTATTGAGCCACTATATATGGCTATTGGATTGCATCATTTTAGCAATCAGCCATATGAAGTGTGCAGCACCATCCTATGAAAAAAATTACACAAACATTTGCATCAGAGACAACTTGGGGATGAGATCAATTGTGGAAAAGGCAAGTGTTGTGAACGAGAGGCAGACGGGCAAGAAAAGCTGTGAAAGTTATGGTGACAGAAGGGTGCTTTGACATCCCTGTGACTGGCAGAGTATGGGAAAGATGCTCTTCTCAGGACAGAGACGGTTGTTTACAACCACAATAGAAAACACATGTTCAGGTGGGCTTGTGCCCCAGGATCTGGCACACAAATTGGCTAAGGTCCTAGGAATCCACATAAGGAGAGGTATGAAAAAGGGGAGCTGTTCCTTTGGGGTTGTATTCTTGGTGGTGGTTGTTGGGGACACGTGCTCATTCATACATGGATTGCAGTAAGGAATGATAGAGGGGAATGATGCTGGAGGATGCTTGCAAGTATGCCCTGGTGTGGGAGAACCATGCAAATGGTAAACGCTAGATGTCCAAGGACTGTAAGTACTGGCCAGTAACTTTTATTTATTTTGCTTATTTGTACCTAGAATCCATCCTATAGCTACCCTAGGTTTGTGCCTTGTAGTAATATAGTTGTTTAATTAAGCAGTCTGCACACTTCCTTACTGACAGACTTGCTACTCGGCAACACAAACAAAAAACCTCAGGCCAGACAAAGAGAGAGAAGGTTGCAGAATTTACCCCAAGCAGGGCTTCCCCCCCCCTTCCCTTGGGGGAAAGTACTGGAACAGAGTTCTGGAACCTCTTCAACAAAATTCTTTTTTAAATGTTTAAAAATTCATGAGTTTTCAGTATACAGATTGAAAACTTCATTTCCCTCTTAAGAGTTCCAGCACCAAGAAGAAGAAGAAGAAGAAGAAGAAGA
>NW_015163094.1:1962463-1977139 GCF_001447785.1 Gekko japonicus | reverse complement strand
GGAAGAGGAAGAAGAGGAAGAGGAAGAGGAGGAGGAGGAGGAGGAGGAGGAGGTGGCGGTGGCGGCAGCCCTGACCCCAAGATAGTGGCATGCTATCAGAGAGCAGCAGTTAGTGACTTTCTGCCTCTGCTTCCTAACTGGTCTGGAAACTGGCAGGGGAAGTCTGGGGAGGAAAGTACCCTCACATTTACAGGGTGGGAAGGCTATACCACCACAGCAGCTTGAGATTGTTGATCAGATTACTTCTTGCATACTCAAACTCTGCAGCACAGTCCTATTGGCAGTATTTCATGCATGCACATTCTTACATGTCTGAAAATAGTCCTAGTCTCTCCCTCCTTCCTTCCCACAGTCTGTCATCACTGCTTATCACTTGGCAAACAATCATACAAATAAATAGTGAACAAATTATTTATATTTGTATTCAATACTCTACTTTTGTCCTCTTCTCTATTTATCCCCACAACAACCCTGTGAGGTAGGTTAAGTTAAGAGTGGGTGATTCTGCATCTAGCGTTCGCTCCACATTTTCTCAACTGGGAGGGAAAGGTGCAGCTCAAAACCACATTCAGATACCTCAGGGCAATGCCGTACTGACTGCAAAATCACCCCTGAATGACCATAAATATATGCAGAAGGTACCATAAAATCCAATGATCAAAGAAAGTGAAAAGCAGCATGCAGTGTGGAGGGTACCATAAAATCTGATGATCAAAGAAAAACTGCAGTCACACACACTAAAAAATTCACTTTCAGTGCAATTTCCAACTGGATTTTTATTGTGTGAACTGGCACAATCCAGTTGGAAAGTGCATTGAAATTGGATTGAAAGTGGATTATTTAGTGTCAGCCAAAGTGAAAACAGCATGCAATGCAGAGGGGAATTTCTGTTCCAACATGGGTTTCGTAAAACAAGGGAGAGTAAAGCCAATGAAGAATCGTTCAGTAAGTGACTGGTTCACTGTCACCCAACAAGGTTCCAGAGCAGAGTGAGGATTCAAACCTGGGTCTCCCACATCCTACTCTGACATTCTAAACACTATATTATGCTGTCTTAATAAGTAAACCAGTGATTATACATTACCTGACCTGACCATCCATAACCCTGGGGAGGATCAATTTTACTTACGGTGCAGACACAAAAATAGCTTGCAACACAGAAGGAAATGAAACTGAACCACTACAGCGTCTTTGTAGCCACACAGCTGTCAAACAGCTGTTGAAACCAGATGACGACAAGGCAAAAATGTCTGAGACTCAGCTCACAAGTGATCACAGCTGTTGAACATAGTTCATGGCATCTACTGTGCATAGATTGTATGTGAGTTCATGGTCACATGTGAACAGTGTATATGTATTTCAGAACACACATATAGGTCTGCCCAAAGAGACACTCATCCATTCTTCAGTGAACTGTGGAATCTTTGCTTGTTTGAAAACATCCAGGTGTTTCCATTCAGCATTTCCTATCTTGCGGACATAACAGGGACAATTCTAAAGGTCCCATTCAGTACACAGAAAATCTTGTTAAAGCAAAATATAGGTGTCCACTTATAAACACTGAGGTATCAAACCCATCCCCCCCTTTTATGGCAGATTCTTCATCATGTTTTTGCATGCTTTCTATAATGGAACTATTAAAAAATAAGGCTTTAATTATATGCATATGTACTATGAAGTAAGGCATCTTGAATTCAGTAAGTAGTCTAAGTAAACATGTTCAGGACTGGGCTGTATATTGTAAAGACACTTGCTATTAGAGACATCCATGTATCTCTCTCTAAAGTTTAATGTTTAAGGGTAAATTTCAAATGGTACAAAGGTTGGGTGTGACTGAAGTTTATCTAAAAAGTTCTGGAATTATCCAAAATTCATAAGTAATAACTGGATTTCTTTGGTTAGCCAGACAAGACTGGGGGGGTGGGCATGTGAAACACACTTTCCTCTGTGATTATAGTTACTTCCTGCTTCTGGTCAGGTTGGGAAAAATATGAGAACTACCTTTCATGTGGTATTTCAACACCTCTGCTGCTGGGCCTGTCATAACTCAGAAACACAGAGATATACAACAGCATAAAGCAATGTGGGAAACAAAAAGTTAATTTGAGCATACAAATGCCAGACCAGATCTTACTATTGCACTATCTATCTATCTATCTATCTATCATCTATCTATATATATATATTCCCCCAAACTGGTATCCCTGCAATTGGTCATAAGCCCTGGAGCCAAACCATTCCATTTTTCTTTGATATTTGAGAGAGTGTCACCCCTTGGGAAGTCTTCAAAATAACTGTGCAGCTTGGTCCTATCCATGTTTACTTAGAACTAACTCCCTTTGCTTTCATTAGTAGTTGCTTCTAGGTAATGGGATAGGATTTCAGCCATGGCCTTTGATTTTCATTAGAATAAATAAGTAATGTATTTTATAGTATATGTGATATATTTTATATCACCTATCTCTGGAAAAGTAGTATTAAGTAGCATATTCCCAGTCATAGTATATTCCCCGCTACTCAGGATTGTTTAGCACATTACGATGGTTATAGTTGTGTGTACTAGGAACCCAGCAAACATGTGCATCATAACTGTACACTACATGAGAACTTCCTGATATGTGTAGTCACCATTTTGTGCAAAAGGAGCAATGTACATATTTTTAGCTTCAGTATACGCAACTGAGAGCCCTGGAAGAAAAATCAGAGTTCTGGTGTGCATATGCCAAGGCTGAAATATGAATGTTGTCCCTTTCAGATGTATTGGGGGGTTCACATGTGGTCTTCCAGTATGCATGGCAAAACATAATGACTGAAAAGATGAAGACTGCTAGAAACTGCCTCAGTATGGTGGCACTCCATGCAGAGACTGTGATGTTAATATGCTTCTTAATGAATGTGCTATTCTAATCATGTGTGAAGCCTCCATATCCAAACCAATGGCCACCAAAAACGTAATGCATTAATGTGGAGATTCTCCAGGTATATAAGGTAGCATATTTGTAAGCTGCTTAGCATATGTTACAGTGCACTGTTACTGTGTGAAATCAATCTGAGTAGCTTCCAGTGGCGTACTGAAGGCAGGGCGGGTGTGTGCTTCACCCGGGGTGCAGCTTGAGGAAGGCCCTTGAAGGGGCCCCCTTGAAGTCAGCATCATGCGACATCCAGCCAAATGCCAAATGTATTTCCTTTTATTTTTTAAAAATGTAGTTCTGGCTGCAGCCACCAGGGGTGCAGGGATGTCTGGACATAGCAAAAAGCCCTCCAGGATGAGCTAGACTTCCCTTTCTACAAGACTAAAGTAAACTAGTTTAACAGATTGTACAACCAAGACAGAACGCTGATAGCTGCTACAGTGAGA
Organism: Gekko japonicus; assembly: GCF_001447785.1. Taxonomy (NCBI): domain Eukaryota; kingdom Metazoa; phylum Chordata; class Lepidosauria; order Squamata; family Gekkonidae; genus Gekko; species Gekko japonicus. The sequence continues at coordinate 1,973,781 of NW_015163094.1, read as the reverse complement.
CATCTGTCACCCCATTGATCGCCAGGGTTGATTCAGCTGATCTGGCTGGCTAGGTGGGTGTCCCCTACCTTCTTCACCACTCCAGGTGCATCCCTCCTGAAGCTGCACACTCGGTCAAAGAGGACAACTATCCCAGATAGAAGGAGTGTACCGTTCTTCAGTCAAGGGTATACGATAGCTGCACTCCCCTGCTAGAAATGGAAACAGTAAATGCCAGCCTGCAGGTCTTTTCCCCCAAGGGTCTAGCCTTTCTCTCTTCCTTTCCTTGCTCTCAGCTCAGCCAGTTTTTGCAAAGCAATAGTTAGGGTGTTGCAGCAAGATAAAACAACATTTCCCTCTCTTAATTTCTCTCCCTCTTTTCCACACATTTTTCATTCATTTCTTTCTCCTTTCACCAAATTATTCCCACCCACCCCCCTTTATTTTCACTTGTTGGTCTCAAGACCTTCTCATCCCTATCCTCATTGGTGACAGAATAGCAGAGTAGAATAGTAGCAAACCTTTGTTATTGTGAACAGAAAGCACTGGGTTTGCTGGGCACTGTACACTGCACTGATTCTGCTGGGCTTTCAGCCTCTCCTTGCTTGGACTGTGATTCTGTGGTTGACATCAGCTGGCATTGCCACACTGGCACTGGGTTTGCTGGGCACTGTACACTGCACTGATTCTGCTGGGCTTTCAGCCTCTCTTTGCTTGGACTGTGATTCTGTGGTTCACATCAGCTGGCATTGCCACACTGGCATGGGGTTTGCTGGACACTGTACATTGCATTGCTTCTGCTGTGCTTGCAAAAATGCCTCCCACCTTCAGTTTCTACTGCAGAGATTCTCTAGTTTGACTTCAGTCCTTTGGAAACAATGGAGGATAGGGGCCAACATGGAGGCAAGCGATGGCAAACCACCTCTGAATGTCTCTTGCTTTGAAAACCCTATGGGGTCACCATACGTCAGCTGTGACTTGATGGCAAAAAAAAAGAAGAAGAGAAGGGAGTGTTGAAAAATTATCTGCCCCACAACTGGTAAATGGCCAGTTGCCTGTAGCATAATGCTCACCATTAGCTTCACAGCCTTTCTGGCAGCCAGTGATGGGGGGGGGCGCCTAGTATCATCCACCTAGTTCGTCCACTGAAGCAAATCAAGCACATAGAACTGTACTCAGTCAACACCATACTCTGTGTTCTCTACTGTCTTTCCAAGGTCCATTACAATGCAAGTTCTATCCCACTGCAAACTTGTGATCCAGCTGATCAGCTGTGTTGGTATGAAGTAGCAGAACAAATTTAGAGTCCAGTGGCGCCTTTAAGACCAACAAAGGTTTATGCAAACTTTTGATGTAAGAGTCCGTGGGCTTAAGGATAGATTCAATCAAATGGGAATAGAGGGATTTCATGGATGAGTACTTTCCCTTTTTCCACTAGCCTTTCTGGCAGCCAGTGATGGGGGGGGCGCCTAGTATCATCCACCTAGTTCGTCCACTGAAGCAAATCAAGCACATAGAACTGTACTCAGTCAACACCATACTCTGTGTTCTCTACTGTCTTTCCAAGGTCCATTACAATGCAAGTTCTATCCCACTGCAAACTTGTGATCCAGCTGATCAGCTGTGTTGGTATGAAGTAGCAGAACAAATTTAGAGTCCAGTGGCGCCTTTAAGACCAACAAAGGTTTATGCAAACTTTTGATGTAAGAGTCCGTGGGCTTAAGGATAGATTCAATCAAATGGGAATAGAGGGATTTCATGGATGAGTACTTTCCCTTTTTCCACTGCAGCCCACCCACTGAACCCCCTGCAAAATCACTCCTGGTGTTGGGAAGCATCAAGAATGACATGGGACGTGGTGAAGGGGGAGCTGCAGTGGCAAGGGAAGGATTTCTCCCCCCTCCACACACAAAATGTAAGTCCCTATCTGCTCATAGTTTTTTGGAGCAGTGCTTCTTGCTGATTTGCTGTAGTGGCTTTCTCTTGTTTCCCATTTTCCCTGCAGAATCTGCAACCCTAAGGAATACTGGGGTGGGGGCATGAACTGCACTGGGAAGGGCAAAAATCCCTTCAGTGAATTCATTTCATTTGACCCAAACCCCACAAAGATACAAAATGGGCAAAGGACAAAGGAAAGGGAAAGGAAACCCTGCAGGAAACAGAGTTAGACATTTGTCAGATTAAACAACCTGCTTGCACTTTCTCATTTGCGATCTGAAGCCTTGTCAAGTTATGGAAAAGCATTTTAATTCACAGGCCACCATTTTAAAAGAAAAATCAATAAGGTATGCTTTTTTTCCCTGAAAGCCCTGTCCAGAGTTTTCCTGTAAAGGTATAGTTTGACAGATTTCCATTAATTTTATTGCCTCAAAGTGATGTGATTGTGTTTTAATATGAAGAATTAATAAAGGATATATGAACCTTTATTTATATAACCCATCGAGAAAGGGTCAATATAAGCTTTTCTTTAATTTTCCCCCTTAAAATTAATCAGGCTCTACAAGGAAGTGCATAATGGCATAAAGAGATACCCTCCATCATGTCAACGGTCCCGCTACCCCTTCAGGGAAAAGGGGGGGAAAAAGATGGAGAAGAAAAAAACATAGACTATCTTAATTCATATTGGCTTCATTATTCTCTAGATAAAAGGTAGTCGACATGAAATGAGGACTCAGAGTTCAAACTTTTAAAGAATTCACATATTTACATCAATTTTTAAAAGGTTTTATAACTAATGAACTCAGATTTCTTTTGGCATGGCATAAAATCCATTTGTACAGTTTTTAATTAAGAATGCAGCCTATGCAATTAAAATTAAGGGTAGAGACTTCATCAGATGTCCTGAGAGAACCCCAGTCGAAAAAATTATGTTAATGTTGTATGTCCTAAAAGCATTCTCTGAATGTTAGAAACACTTTATGAAAAATTATTTCTGCCATACAATAAGGATTTGTTTAAAGTTGATAATTAGGAGCTTTTAATTTTGGAGTGTTAGGACCTAGTTTATCAGTAATCTCTTTGGCATTTGCCGTGCATTTGCAAACAAAAATGAGCATCGTTTAAATAAAAGAAAAAAGGGAAAACATACACGGGAGTCGTTTTCACAATCTTTAATGCAAATACTGTGTTGCATACATAGACAGGGGAATTCGTAATGTATATATATTTTTAATATTTAAAGTAACCAGTGCCATTATTGGTAATATTAACTCACATTTTGTGATGGAATGATTAATCGTACATGCAAAATAATGTAAAAAATATTCTAAATGCTACCTATAAGTAAATATATGTGAATCAGAGAACAGCCATAGTACGAAGCAGGCCATCCATTCCTATGTTGCATATTTATGGATTTCAGCATTAAGTGTAAAGGAATACTACTGGCAAATGTTATTGTTATTATGTATGTACTTCCAAAGATATAAGGTCTTCTCAGATACACAGTAAGACGTATTTCACCATCACTACCAAGGAAAAGTATGCAAGGGAGATTAATATACAGCTTAAATGAAAGAGAAAGGAAGTAATTGCTGAAAGATGGTTTAAGTTAGGCTTGCTTCGTGTTGGGTCCAGGAGCTTTCACTTTACTTTTATATTGCAAAATGTAATAAAGTGTTTAGAAAGGTAACAGGGGACCTGAGGTTTAGCAGTGGCTGGTGAGTCGATTTTAGTAAAGACTTAAAGGGGAAAAGTGGGAAATGATATTGCATAGAACAAGGATGGAATTTCCAGGCTTGAAACAGCACATGGGAAAGGGCTCAAAGATGTAAACTGAAGGAAAGGGCTTGCAAGGATGGAGGTTCTTGCAAAATATGGACAAGGGAATAGCATGTTAATATTAAATAATGAAAGAGAAGGTGACACAGTTAAAGTGGAGGCCAAAAACAAAACAGAAGAAACATATGAGGAAAGGTTAAGGTGCTTAGGGCTCTTTAGCTTGGAGAAACGACGACTGAGGGGTGACATGATTGAGGTTTATAAGACTATGCATGGGAAAGAGCAGTTAGAGAAAGAGGTACTTTTCTCCCTTTCTCACAATACAAGAACTCGTGGGCACTCCATGAAATTGCTGAGCGGTCGGGTTAGAACGGATAAAAGAAAGTACTTCTTCACCCAAAGAGTGATTAACACTTGGAATTCACTGCCACAGGAAGTGGTGGTGGCTACAAGCATGGATGGCTTCAAAAGGGAATTAGATAAGCATATGGAGCAGAGGTCCATCAGTGGCTATTAGCCACAAGGTATAGATAGGGACTCTGGGGCAAGTGATGCTCTGTCTTCTTGGTGCTTGGGGGGGTCAACAGTGGGATGGCTTCTAATGTCCTGGCCCCACTGCTGCACCTCCTGATGGCACTGGTATTTCTGGCCACTGTGTGATACAGAGTGTTGGACTGGATGGGCCTTTGGCCTGATCCAACATTGGCATCTCTTATGTTCTTATGTAACAGCAGAAGCTCTGCAAATTAAATGGAGAGTGGAAAGGAAAGGATGACAATTGAAGCACGTCAGTGCAGTGTGGTGTAGATGTTAGAGTATCAGGCTAGGTTCTTGGAGACTACTCTACCACAGTAGCTTGCTGGGTGACCTGGGGTCAGTCACACACTCTCAGCATAACCTACCTCACAGGGATGTTGTGAGGATAACAGAAGAGAAGAGAAGAAGAGATTGGATTTATACTCTGCCCTTCACTCAGAGTCTCAGAGCGGTTTACAAACTCCTTTCCCTTCCTCTCCCCACAACAGACACCCTGTGAGGTAGGTGGGGCTGAGAGAGCTCTTTCAATAACTGCTATTTAAAGGACAGCTCTTGTCAGAACTATGGCTTGCCCAAGGTCATCCAGCAGCTGCAAGTGGAGGAGAGGTGAAGGCAGCTTACATCATTATCCTCTCCTCTCCTCTCCTCCATTTTATCCTCACAATACCTGTTAGACTGAGAATGAATGTAGGGTTGCCAGCCCGCTGGTCTGGGCAGGGATTCCCCTGTTTTTGTGGGCTCTTTCCCACTGCTGGGCAGCTGGCCAGTAGGGAAGCCCCATCCCAAAGCTCCACCCCAACAATGACCACCCACAGCCCCTCCTCTCCCTCCCCTCCTGTGAGATTCAAAGGGTTGCCAGCTGACCAGGGGGAGGTTGTGTCCACTGATCAGCTGTAGGGCCCTTTAAATCTTGCAGGAGGAGAGGGAGAGAGGCGGCCACCAGCCACATGCCTGAACTCCAAGCATCGATTTACCACTTGGAATTCAGGTGTGTGTGGCCCCACTCAACATAAAGCATTTAAAAGGTCCCCTTAAATGCTTTTGGCAAGCAGGGACGGGGCCGCACACACCTGAATTCCAAGCGGCATTGCTGCTTGGAGTTCAGGCATGTGGCCAGGGGTTGCCCGTCTCCCTCTCCTCCTGCAAAATTTAAAGGGCCCTCCAGCTGATTGGAAGGCCACATGATCCCCAGATGGCTGGTCATTGTTGTGGGTGGGGCTTGGGGGTGGAGATGTCCCCAACATGACATCATCATGTTGGGAATATCCCCTCCCCCTCCAGGAACACCCCCCCAAGTCCCTCACTGAAGATGAGGCAGGACCTGGCAATGCTAAATGTATGACTGGCCCAAGGTCACCCAGTGAGCTACTGTGACAGAGGGGGTCTCCCAAATCCTAGTCTGAAACTTTAACGACAAACCATACTGGCTTTTGTGTGGTGGCTGCTGTTGAACCATAGTCATAGCCAGGACTGTATGAGTTGTGGAGATTGTTGGGTAAAGTTAGTGGTTGCTGCCAGACCTGGCCGTATAAGTCCTCCCTCAAAGGACAAAACAGCCAGCCCCCTCCTCTACACTTTTTTCTAACAGAAAAAAAGCCTTGAAGGCTCACAATATGCTCGTGGTTTCCTAGCAACAGCCACTGAGGCCATCCATTTCTTAAAGCTACATGTGCTGCTTCTATTATTTGGGGGGTATTTTTTAAAGGTTTCATCTTTTCTTCTGAAAACCTGGGGTTTTTCTCAGGTTTGTAGAAGGATATGTCTTTTCTGCCCATGGCTGTAGTCTGTGGAGAAATGCTAGACAATATTTTTGTATGGAGGACCATTCAGCTACTTGCAATCTGAAGTGGGACAGCCCTCAAACAGGATTACTACCTTATAAATTGGTGGTGGGAACTAGAGGTTGGATCCTAATGGCAGAGACTTCCTCTGGCATATGGAGCTTTGCTTCAACAGAAGAGGCTTGTTCTGTTGGAGTAAGCCGGTTTATACTGTTGTAAGGCTTTACTGTTAATGGAATAATAGAATGTAAGCCAATGTTTCTGTCTCAGAGACAAGTGTGAAATAGTCTAATGGACAGGAACAAGTCTCAGCCCAGTGACTAAATGAAAGTGAAATAATTCTCCTCAATTTAATTTATTCTGTTTTATCTTTCCAGGGTTATATTGACTTTAGTAGAACTAATCCAGCATGGATTTCAGGTTCCCAGAGTTAATAGATATGACATACTTTCTTGTTGACATATTAAGGCTTCAGAGTGAGTTATCATGTCCATCTAACTGACAGTTGTTTGACAGCCACAGGAACCAGAATTAACCGGTTCAATCTGGAGCTGGGCAAAGCTATGTCACAGTGACTCAGCAGGACGCTGCTTGGCTTACTGTATATAAGTGTATGTAGTCTGTGAATATTTTTCCTTCTTCTTGTATGCGTGTCTTGCGAAGCACTTTGACGGTGAGCTGTAAATACTGTATAATAAAACTGTACATAGTTAACCACAAGACTGTGTCAGCATGGTTTGCTACAGTTAGCTCTTAGGGCATAACTGGACTTCAGCTGATGTGGACTGACTCAACTGTATGCACTGTGCGACATTTCTATGTGTGTATCCTGAGACACATACCTGCCAAGGCAGTGAACTTCCATTAACCTGAACACATATTTAGATTCCTGGGTGGGCTTGCATGTTATTGTTGTTGTTATTTATTAGACTTTTATACCACTTTCCCCACAAAGCAAGCTCAGAGTGGTGTACAACAGTTTACATCAAGAAACATAAAAACAGTCCATTAATCTAAGTATACAAATAAAATACAGAAATCTTAAAACAACAGGTGGCATACAAGAAGCATAAAACCTATATGGTGTCACAGTACCCCCGATGATGTTGGGGAGAGCCAACTAATTGGCCAAACCATTGCTGTCCTCAACCATAAGTTTGGCAGAACATCTCTGCCTTACAGGCCCTGCTGAGCTGTAACAGGTCCCACAGGGTCCTGATGTCATTTGGCAGAAAGTTCCATCAAGTCGGAGCCAGGGCAGAAAAGGCCCTGGCTTTGGTTGAGGACAGCTGAATGCTCTTTGAACCAAGGACTTCCAGCAGATGTTATTCTCCTGAGCACAGCACCTCTTGAGGACATACCAGGAGAGGCGATCCAACAGGTATGTTGGTCCCTGACCATTTAGGGCCTTGAAAGTCAGAACCAACACATTGAACCTTCTCTGGTACTCAATTTGGAGCTAGTGCAGCTAGCAGAGCACAGGTTGAATGTGTGCAGTTGATGGTATCCCCGTAAGGAACTGGGCTCCTGCATTCTAGACCAGTTGTAACTTCCAGATCAGTCTCAAGGGCAGCCCTACATAGAGCGAGTTAAAGTAATCAAGCCTAGAGGTGACTGTGGCATGGATTACAGTGGCTAGGTCAGGGTGAAACAGGTAGGGGGGCAGTTGCTGGATCTGGCGAAACTGGAAAAAAACCAACACCAGTCTGACAACACATGTAATCTGGGCCTCCAGTGATAAGGAGGCATTCAGAAACACACCCAAGCTCTTAACTGTCTGTCCTGGTGTTAATGGTGCATGGTTAAGAGCTGGGAGTTGGTGCCCAAGTCCTGAATCTCCCCCACCCAGCCAGAGAACCTCCATCTTTGCTGGATTCAGTCTCAGCCAACTCTGTTTTAGACACCTCATCATGGCCTCCAAACCCTCAGCCAGATTTCCTGGGGTGGTGTCTGGCTGGCCATCCATCAGCAGATAGAGCTGGGTGTCATCAATGTACTGATGGCACCCTAGCCCAAAAACTCTGCTCCAGCTGGGTGAGAGGGTACATATAGATGTTAAATAACATTGGGGAGATATTCATTTTACATTTGCAGAATGTATTGAATAGTTTTATTTTACAGTTACAAAATCTATTGAATAGTTTTGCATGCTGAGAACAGTGCCTTTTTAAACAGTTTTAAAACCACTGTTGTACATTTTCCTTCATGTTGTTCTCTTCCTTTTTCACGGCTGGCTTAGAAATCATTGATTTGGTGCAATACAGCCTCAAAGGCCATTGTGCCAATAACTGCAAACCTTCCAGTCTACCTCAAGAAATATATTTTCCCTGCCGTCCCAATGGCTGCTCTGAAGCAAAAAAAAAAAAAAGGAAAGAGGAGAGAAACGGTGCAAAGGAGAAAAATAACTACCACTGTGGACTTCACATTGCAGCCTCAAAAAGTAAACAAAAAAGTCTGTGAAAATGTAATATGGGCCCTCACACATTATTTAACTAGTGCAATATTTAAGCGTATGAAACAAAGAATGGAAACTTGGCCAAGAAATACATTTCATCTATAATAAAAAGAGACCTTCAAAAAGGAAGAGAGAAAAAGCCATTTTGTAAAATAATAATGTTCAGGAACTTTAAAATAGCCATAAAATTACAGCACTAAATTATTTCCACTCCATTCTTTGAATCTGACAGGGTTATCTGGTGAAAGGTCCCCGAAGTATGGTACCATGAAAAGGGTAAAAATAAGGAAGACAAGAAAGACCAATGAGAAAGAATATCAAGACACAAGCCAAATTTATTTGTGCTTCCTGTTCCTTTCCTTCTTTCCTTTCCTTCTTTTCCAGTCTCTCTCTCCCCCCCCCACCTTTGCTGGTGACCTGTATTCAACTACATGTGCACAAAATTCACAGAGTCTTCCTGTATCCCTGTCCATTCTGGCAGCCCCGTCCCACTCTCAGAAAGTTAATTACAGGAATCTCATGTCTTGTGCAGCTCAGGGTGCTGTACTGGGAAGTGAAGAGTGGGCAAAATCACCCGTCCTATTTCTTCTATCAGTGGAGGAGCATTTGCAGAAGATACAGAACAAGCAGTTACAGCCACATCCATCTGCTTCTTTCGAGAACCCTGACCCATGCAGCTATTTCTCTGCATGGGGCCCAAAGCCTTAGGTATTAGCTTTCCAGGGGCCTATCAAAATGGATAAAATCTGTGAAATATACAATACGCAGGCCAGTGTGTTGTCTTGAATTACTTTCATTTCAATGTGTTGTGAACGTTTGGTTCATCAAAGAAGTTTAAACATGACGGCAAGCGTGAAGTAGTACACTGAAGCGAAAGAATTCTGGACTGGACTTCTTGCTATTGCAGGTAAGCATATTTTAGTGATTCCCATCCATGGAAGTGTTCCTTGTTTGTAGCCATCTAGTACAGCATGAAGAGTGGTTTATTTATTTATTTAAAATGTTTCCAAGCTTCCTTTCCACCCAAGCAGAGTCTGCAAGGCAGTGAAGATACAAACACGGAAACATTTAAATAATTAAAGTACAGTTAAAACCATAAAAATCAATTAAAAACACATAAGCAATCCTAGAAGGAGGAACAATAACAGATTTGGGGGGTAAATCAGATGAAACACAAAAGTCTTCACCTGATGGTGAAACACACCAATAACAGGCAGACAAATCTCCCTAGAGAGAGAGTTCCAAAGTTTGGGTGCCACAACGGAGAAGGCCCTTTCTCGGATTGCCACCCGTCTAACCTCAGATGCCACATTGTTCTTTACAGTATGTTCATCTACTACGTTTAGTGAGACAGACTCTAAAATATAATATCCCAGCCACAGTCTATACTGGTATGGAGGGGTGTGTGTGTGTAAAGTGCATCATGTTATGGTGACACCCATTGGGTTTTCAAGGCAAGTGATTAAGCAGAGATGGTTGGTCACTGCAAAGTCTTCCTTGGTGGTCTCCCATCCAAGTATCAACCCTTCTTAGTTCCCAAGATCTAACATGATTGGGCTATACTATACCATTGCACATCCCAACTATAGTGGTATAGTCCCACATTGTATTTCTCAAGCTGTTTCCCCATTCCGTGTAGTGTGGTCTACTACACTTACAGCAGTATGATGTCATAGAATGGATGGCAGCACATCAATCTACAGGTGAGGGATCCAGCAGTAAATTCATGCAGCAGGCATAACATTCATCTAGAATATTTATCTCCAATGTACAAGGTCTTTCTTGCAGGTAGAGTTGCCAGCTGCTGGCAGACAACTCCTGCGAGATTAGGGGGACAGATTTACCAAAACGACATCTCATAACATCATGTCATCATTTCTAGCTGTGTAATCAGAAGTGACATGACCATATCATTTTGACCATAGAGTTTCAGGAAAACCCTAGAGCATCTGAGACATGGCAGTGTCACTTTTGGTTTACACAGTCAAAAATTATATCAAATCGGACTTCCGGTCTATGGCGACATGCAGGCAGATGCATCTCCCAGACGTCCCGGGGATGCAAACTGCACACCAGCGTGTAGGAGCGGGTGCGATGGGTTGCCCCCCCCCCCAGAACCTTGGTAAAAGGCTCCTAGCCAGGGGGCTTTTGAGGGGCAACCTCTTCGACAGTGCGATGCCAGAGAATTGAGGCGCTCCTCCGCCCCAAAGGTCCTGCCGCTGAGTGACCGTATGGCACGAGTGCTGCTGGCCAGGACAAGCATTGGAGATCGGGTGAAAAGAACCAATGTTGAGCGAGGCCGGCTGGCCAACAACAAACTGTGAGTCAGGTTGAAGCGAACATGAAGACTTAAAAAGAAAGCTGCCCTCCTTAAAGAGCGACGGGAAGCGAGCGGGGGAGGGCCCCCTAAACGCATAAATGAAAACACGGAATAAAGAGGGGGGAGTGGAAAAACAAATGTTTGAAACTGTTTTAAGAGACTTACCAGAGCGCAGACAAGCATTTGGGCGAATATCAGAGACTTTAGCAACTTTTTGATAAGTAAACAAATCCAAAAAGATGGCGGGGAAGAGACTGGAGAAAGAAAAACTTTTGAAAGTGAAAGTGGGTAGTCCTTAAATGGAAGAGACTACTGAGCTTTCAAAAATGTTGGCAGATTCCTTGCGCCCTCTGCTGGATGAGATGACTAATATTAAGCAACAACTGTCAATAATTGGCCAGAGTTTGGCTTCACAGCAGATACAATTGACTCCATCTTTAAAAGCAACGGAGCAAATGGGGGAGAAGGTAAAGGAAATGGATGCCAACACTAGAAAAAGTTAAGAAAAAGGTGCAGAAGCTGGAAA
>NW_015163094.1:1938802-1962233 GCF_001447785.1 Gekko japonicus | reverse complement strand
TTTTTTTTTACAAACAAATGGCATCAGTTACAGATGGTTAATCCCAGAAACCATCATTTTTAAACTTCACAATAATAAAAAAAGATTGACTCTGTTCTTAAGGCATGTGACTTTCTGCGAACACAGCTCGGGGAACCAGTTGAGGACGAGAAGGAAGAAGAAGAAAGCAAATCTGACGGCGAGTTAAGCTCGGGATCTTCGGACGAGGACTCACCCTCTGAAAAGGGGAAGGCTGCCCCCCAAAATTCATACAAATTGAGGATTAGAAAAGAGAAGAATAAATAGTGTCTGAAGGACTCTGATTTGTGCCTGAAAACTCTGAAATAATTTTGGGATGTTCGGGGGGTTTCTTTAAGCAGTTAAATGAATAGTTAAGAGATAATTAATCCAGCATAACCAACTATGTTCATTGTTTTATTAGCTTTTTAAAGTAATATTAAGATGATGTATTGATCTCCTACTCTTGGGTTTTTAGTTATTAGTGGGTCTATTTTCTTTCTCCTTAGATGTAGTTCCCCTTCCCATTTTTTCGGTTGTAGTTTGTAAAAAATCAATAAAAAATTCCCCTTAGGGAATATATATAAAATCATTGTGGGATGGTGTTATGGACCCTCCATCCCCCTCCTTCTGCTTATCAGACCTAGAGTGGGCAATGGAAGGTAGTGGTGCTAGTGGGAGTTCCCCTGGCCTCAGCAACCCTATTCGCAGAGAGTTTTTTAATGTGGGAAATCATTCAAAAGTTGTATCTCCAGTTCTTAGTCTGAAGTGGTCCAGTCCATTCACCACTTCATTATCTCCTCATTCCTCTGCACTGCATAATACCTGGTCCACAAGTAGCAAGAAGGTAGCAGGAGCTAGCTTGCTGGTCTTGTCCTATGCGTGTTTGCTGCATGTGGTCACAGCATCTAGAAATGTACAAACTGAACATCTCTTTGGTGGGAATGATCAGGAACAATAAGGAATGGGCTTCTCCAAACACAAACAAGGTGCCCAAATGCATACAACTTATATACCACAAAGTAGTGTGCTCATGTTCAGGCAAACATTCACCATGCAATCCTAAACAGAGTTAAACAATCATGGGGGGAGGGGCAGGCCAAATGCACTACCTCTTGTTCTCCCCCATTTGTAATGCCCTGTACACCTCCCCCCCATGACACTCCAGAGCCTGTCATTCCACTTTTCTCTCTGAAGGAAGCCAAAGAGGCTCACAGACTGATACTAAAATGCAGATTACCAAGATAAAGAAATACTACAATTAAAAAACAAAACAATCCTGGGCTGGTCCTGAGCAGTGAGGCTGCCTACCATAGGCTGTGGACCAACTGGGCTCTTTGGTTTGTCCCTTTAGTTTGTGCCTTTGACTTTGGCTTGTGCTTCAAGAGCCTGCAAGGAAGGGAAGACTTAGCACAGATGGAAAGCTACTATTAGCTTGCTGCTGACGACATCTTCCTCAGTCTTTCCCTCTCTGGCCGAATCTACATATGCATTTTAGAATCAGCTTGGTGCCGCTGTTATCCCATGTAGTTTAGAACTGCTGCACCTCTGCTTTCAAGTTAGCATTAGGGAAGCTGTCCACTTTGTCTTTTTTTCAGTTATCTAATCACAATCTATTGTTCATCACTAGATGGCCCCTGGGGGTTACTGGAGTGTTCTGGGACTGGAATGAGAGGCCCCAAAGTGGAATGGTAGCCCCTGGGGTTAGCAGGAGTATTCTGTGACTGGAATAACTGGTTCCAGAGTGGAATGAAAGCCCAGGGGGTAGGAGATGTGTCCTGGGACTGTAATGATTGGCCTGGCATTCCAGTTCCAGGACACTCCTCTTACTCCAAGGGGATGTCATTCCACCATTGGGCCTGTCATTCCACTCCCAGAACACAACTGCTACCCCGAGGGGCTGTCATTCCACTCTAAGCCTGTTATTCCAGTCCCAGAACACTGCTGCTACCCCGAGGGGCTGTCATTCCACTCTAAGCCTGTTATTCCAGTCCCAGAACACTGCTGCTACCCCCAGGGGCTTTCATTCCACTCTGGGACCTGTCATTCCAGTTCCAGAACCCTTCTGCTACCCCCCTGGGCTGTCATTCCATTCTGGGGCCTGTCATTCCCGTTCCAGAACACTCCTGCTACCCTTGGGGGCTGTCATTCCACTCTGGGGCCTGTAATTCCAGTTCTAGAACACTCCTGCTACCCCTGGGGGCTGTCATTCCACCATTGGGCCTGTCATTCCAGTCACTGAACACGCCTGCTACCCCCAGGGGCTGTCATTCCACTCCGGAGCCTGTCATTCCATTCCCAGAACACTTCTGTTACTCCTAGAGTCTGTCATTCTTACCCCTGTGAACTTAAAAATGAGAAACGCCATGACTACAAGGCAGGAATTGCAACTTTTTGAGCCAAATGCAAGCTCTTACTCGAAAAAGCTGCTTACTGTGCATTGCCCAGTCATATTCAGTGATTATAAATTTAGTAAACAGATAAATTTTAAATATTTGTTTTTGAGGACTGGTACATAGCGATGAGTAAAGCAGCCATGCAGGAATCAAACCAACAATGCCCTGATTTACAGTCAGGAATTTACCCACTGAGCTAAACACAAGGTCTTGTGTTTTACTGCTGAGTGAGCCTCCTACAGCTCGAAGTAATCTCCCCCCCCCCGGTGAATTTCAAATGTAAAAGGGGTCAAGAAATAAAAGCTTCAGAACAAGATAAAAAATTAAAAATTATTTTGGGGGCTAGCTAGTAAAAGGAGAAAAGAGTACTGTTGGAATCAGACCACAAATTACTGCCTAGTTTTTTGTGCACCATGTCATGCCCACCATGCCGCCCGACCCAGTGGACCCGATCCCGGGGATTCTGCACCTTCAACATCCAGGAACGAGCTCCCTGCATCCCTGGAAGTACAAAACCTGTCTTGCAGAGGATGAACACTGGCTACCAGAAGGGTTCACACCTGGAGCTGCTCCTGCAGAGCCGAGCACAAGCTCCATGCCCCCTGATTCCCCCCCACCTGTAGCTCATTTACGAGACCAAAGGAGATGGGACTTGACAACCCGGCGTAGGGAAGCACGCATGCATGGGAGGCATCCTCTGAGTCCTGAGTATTGACGGGAACCAGGACTCTGTAATCAGCCGGTAATTAGTGACAAGGTGAACGGGCTTTTAAGGCAGCTCTCTTCACTATCCAATCCGTGCTGGCAACTGATTACATGAATGAATCGCTGCACCTCGGACCTTGCATCTTGTTTCCTGACTTTCTGCTTGACTCCCTCGGCTTTTTGACTTTGGACTGTGTGGCATCGTTCTTCTGGCTCCCTGATCTTGGAATGTGTAACCTGACTCTGAACAACGGCTTTCAGCTTTACAACTCTAACTGCCAACCTCTGGTAAACCTTAGACTGTGCAAGTGACCTGATATTTTGAATTATGCTTTTGTTTCTCTGCCTATCTGGTGCTCTGACTTGTTTTTGGATATTCTGTGCCTTGCCTAGCCCACCCCGCCAGGGCAATCGTGACACACCACCTGTTGGAATTATTTAAGAATTAGTGGAGCAACGGCTCAAAAATGTCTGCATTAGGTTGACAGAGCAACGGAACCAGAAAGGAGGGGTTAGAGCAGCAAAGAACAGCATGGTGTGGAGCGGCTATGACAATGGAGTCACTACCAGAGGGCGGGAAACATATGCAGACACTGATTTTTATACTGGCACACTGCCAGCATTAAACCGGATGCAAATATAGACAGTTTGTTGGGAGAAAGGAGCAAAAATGTCAGGAAACCGGCAAGAAACACACATGTGCATTTAACCTTTGTGTACTGGACTGTAGACTTAGCCATATATATCAACGCTGGGGCAACTCTCAAGATTTAGGGATAACAGTAGCACATCGAGTATTTTAATTCAGGGAAACCAGTATGTGGTAAATGTTGTTTCTAAAGAAAGAAAACTGTTGTCTCATGTAATGTCAGGATAGTTTACCTTGCTTTTCTTTAAAAAAAAATTCCTTTGCAGATAAAATTACCTCCCAAAAGTAAGTAATATTGTGCAAGAGGTGCCATTGTTACTTATTGGAATCTCCCATGTCATACCCATGAAATATATGGTTGAAAGCTGTACAAGTCTCCTAATGGACTAATAAGTTTTAGTTATGAATAAATGTGGGAAAATACTATTGGGCCTTATTTTTCATGACTCTGCCTCATATGTGTGCGTACTGAGTGTTTTGATGCACTAATCTTCCTCAAGTGCATTTAGTTTTTCCCCAAAAATTCACTTAAATCACTTTAGATAGTAGGGCTTCCTACATGCAATATGGAGGAATTGTTTTTGTTTGTCATAATCCTACTGTGTTATTAATTTCACTGAATATTCCCAGATCCAGGCTTTATGTTAAACACTAAACTTACAAGTTCATTGTTTTCAGTTCATTCATGATTTTAGAAACCATTCATTGGAAATAATTCATAATATTCAAATGGATGTTTCCAAGGTAATACACATGGGGTACCACTCAGTGAAAGAGATTCAGAGCTGGTTTTTATATTCTGCTTTTCTTTACCTTAAGGAATCTCAAAGTTGCTTACAATTTTCTCCCCTTCCTCTCCCCACAACAGGCACCTTGTGAGGTAGGTGGGGCTGAGAGGGCTCTGAGAGAACTGTGACTGGCCCGAAGTTATTTATTTATTTGATTTATATCTCGCCCTCCCCACCGGAGCAGGCTTCATATGGAGGAGTGGGGAATCAAACCTGGAACAGAGTCTGTTGCTCTTAACCACACTGGCTCTATATGTATATCTGTATGTTTATCAGCATGTGGAGGCTGTCTTTCTTCATTGTGCTGGTTACAGTGGGATGTGTCAGGTGCCCAAGTAGATTTGGGCATAAATGCATTTTTAACTGCAATAAACTGGATATTCCCATCCCCATTACCACCTCTTTTTAAAACTCTGCTATAGCTATGATCAAAACTATTATATGGATGGAGCACTGTACCTTATAGTCTAAATTGTTAGTAGTCCAGAATATTGTGTAATTGATAATCCTAAATGCAACATGCAATTAGAAACGTCATGAAAATCAACGTTCCCTCCTACATATTCACAAAAAGCTTCCGTCTCTGCAATTTCAGTTCCTCACCTGGTGAGGAATGGTGAGATACCCTTTCAGAATCCGGTCAAAATTTTATGGCACCAGATAAAATTTCATTCTAGTGTTCCCTTCCCCACAAGAGGGGAGAAAGGCAAACTGTCAAATATGCTGTGGTTTTGGTGCAGACTACAAAGCCAAAGAAAACTATCATTAGAGTACCACATTATTGATATCTAACCCATGCACCAGTAATTAGAACAACATTACCATGCCTAGTATGTAAAGGGGAAAAAGCAAGGGGATTTATTATCATATAACTTCACTGGTGCTAACCTTCCTGGTGACCAATCATGCTTAATTTGGATGTGAATTACTTACAAGTCTTCAGAAAAATGATAACATACTATGTTTCACTTTGCCACAAAAATATATCTAATTCCCACGGCGCCCTCTGCATGCAGATATCTAAATCCACACATTGGGAGCACCTGGGGGGCAGGGAGATTTTCCTGTGCATGTGGGGCAATGTCCAGGTGTGCAGAAAAATCTGAAAACTGTAAAAAAATATAGGGGGGATAATTAAATCCCCAAAAAGTAAAAGAGCATCCCCTGCACATGCGCAGGGAATGCTCTTAGAATGGCTTCACTGCCACCACCACCACCAGAGAGGGGGAGGGGGGTGGGGGAAGAAGGCTTGGCTGGTTGGCAGCTGTAAGCTGCTCAGCCCTCACCACTGCCCGGTGGGGGGAGAAAGTTTGGCAGGCTGGCAAGGCCTTGCCGCAGCCGCTACCGGGGAAGGAGGGAGAGAGAAAGTTTGGCAGGCTGGCAAGGCCTCGCTACCATGGGGGGAGGGAGAAAGTTCAGTGGGCCAGCGAGGCCTTGCTGCCGCCGCTGCTGAGGAGGAAGGGGGGAGGGAAAAGGTTTGGCAGACCGGCGACGCCTCGCCAGCGCCGAGGGAGGGGGGAGGGTGAAAGTTCAATGGGCCAGTGAGGCCTTGCCACAGCTGATGGGGGAGGGAGAAAGCTTGGCGGGCCGGTAAAGCCTCACTGCCGCCACTGCTAGGAGAGGGGGAAGCTTGGAGGGGCGTGGGCCTCGCTGTGGGTGCTGGGGACAGGGGGGATAGAGGAGAAGGCTCACCTGCGGCTGCTTCCTTCTCCCATGGAGCTTCTCCCCCCCCATGAGTATTGTGGGTCCCCCTTCTTGTATATACTAATTCGGAAATGGAGACCAGCAATGTCTCTTGAGGATTTTCCCCATGAACTGTGTTCATTCCAGCCATTTTAGATCAGTCTAAGAGTTTAGGAGTCAGATATACTGTAGCGGTTTGATAGAACTTCAACAAAATTCACATTTTTATACTGGATGAGCCATAATTTGCCAGCTGTTTCTGATATTTCACTTCATAGCCTTTGTATCTCCTCAAAGGACTCAAAACAAACATGTCACCATGTGTACCACAACCTTGCTTGGAGAAGCATCCCATGGATTGGAACTGAACTGGGTTCTTTCAGATATTGAGAATTAAATAACAGGAGTAGTTTAAAATTGTGATCTTTTCGTAATGTTAGTCCCAGAAGGAATTGTTTTAGTCATTGTGGTCCACTGAACCATAAAGCCATTATGAGTGAACAAAAATTGAAATACAACTGCAATTAATAAGAAAAAAATACATCAAGAAGGCAACAACTGGGCAGGTTATGTTTATCAAGCATTGTTTCAGATTTAACTGATAGTTGAAGATGTTGATAGCTTCTTTGATTTGTTATTGATAGACTACTATTGACCTGCAAAATAACCAGATCCATCTGTTTGTATCTAGGATGAAATACTTTAATGATTTCTGCTTTTGTGCTCCGCAAATGCAATAGATACAGAATTGGTGCTCATGGTGCTTTGTTTGGGAAAGTAGTTCATAATTCTTATTTTTAAGATGTTACATTGCCTTTCCATGCACTTAAATGTCAACAAAAGATTAGAGAAAAATCATTGAAAATGTGCAAGCTATCACAAATACAGATTTCCCTATGGATTCCCTAATACTTTACAGACAAATGTTAAAGATTTATTGCACATGAACATCAAACATGGTTTTACTACAGTTCTCATTTGGATCAAATTGACACATTTTACATTCATTTTAGCCTAATGAGATTCTTTCACTACACATTATATTCCAAGTGACCTGGTACATTAAATTTGTGGCATGGAACAAACCCATTGATATAACAATGTCCTTTTAAAACCAGTTTTCTCAATTTTAAAAAAGCAAACTATTTAATAAATGCATAAATCTTAAAAGCACACATGTATTAATCAGTACACAAAGATAACAAACACTGTAGGCCAGGGAGTCCTGACTGATATTCATTTGCTGTGTTTATATTTCTGCATTTTTGCAGACTTACATTTCCAAGTACAATAATCAGACTTTCAGATACTTTTACCAGTTGTTAAACTAACTCATTTTGTTTACTGGAACAGTTCTCCATTATGGTCCTATTGATCAAACGGTAGGGTTGCCAGACCCCCCAATGGAGGCAAGGGTTCTCCACTGCCAGGCCTACCCTCAGCCACCAATCAGCTGGCCAGCAGGAAGGGGACTTGCCAGGAGAAAAGAGGCGGCTTAGGCCTCGTTGCTGGTGTCACACAGGAAGTGACATCATTATACCAACAAAGTCCAGGTAATGCTCTGGTAATTGGGCAAAAACTCTATGGGAGAAGCTAGATTTTTAATAGAGTTTTTGCCCAAATACCAGTGCATTACCTGGACATTACTGGAATGATTGCACTTCTTGTGCAATGCCAGCAATGAGGCCTAGGTTTTTATCTTTCTCCTTTTATCTTTCTCCTCATATATCCCTCTCCATAGGACCTGGCAACCCTGCTACATGATGTATGTAACAGGCATTCTTACTATGTTAGTATGATACTCCCGCCATGCCTTTGCAGGCATACCTGATGTTGGGAAATTCAGAGTCCTATAATTGTGCTTTTTATTGTTAGCATCAGTGTGACTGGTTAGAGCAGTTGCAAAAGCATCCAATCCTGGCATGGGGGTTGTGCATTGAGATAATAACTGAAACCAAACAGGCCTGATTTGTTAATATCATTATTAAAACTAAGACAAATAGAAAAAATGAACTACATTCAGAAATAATGAGGGGTGTGCAGGTGTCTGTATTAATTTTATTTAGGATACAGACATGCTGCCTCTCTAGAGGTTTTATATTCTCTGTATATTCTCTGTGTTGGAATATACAAGGTCTATAGGGCACTTACTTGAAGATGATCAGAAGAACAGCCTACTGGGCGCAGCTGAAGGACTGCTGGTTAGCATAGCTAGATTAGAGATTTCCCACAATTTCAAATTATGTCCTTCCTGTCTCCTGATTGGCTCTTTGGAGACTTTCTGGTCCAACTGAGCACTTCCCCTTCACTCCTGTCTCTCACAGCAGTTAGTTAGTTAAGCCTCTCTCCTTCTCCTTTGCTCTATCAAAGTTTATTTCTTCTTTAGTAAACCAAGGCCCCGGTCACACAGGCTGGATATCGCGGAGGGAGGCGTGGCTGTTTGTCCTGGAGCGAATTACCACACGGCAGCCGGATCAAATGTCCCACCTGATGTCCCTTCTCCTTTGCTCTATCAAAGTTTATTTCTTCTTTAGTAAACCAAGGCCCCGGTCACACAGGCTGGATATCGCGGAGGGAGGCGTGGCTGTTTGTCCCGGAGCGAATTACCATGCTGCAGTCGGATCAAACATCCCGCCTGACGTGCCGCCGATGTCCAGTGGTTGGGGGGGAGGTGCCGATCATACCTCACTCCTGCGGCGCGGCAAAGAAGCGGCAACACCTTTTCCTGGTATGCACCAAACATTTTTAGAAAGTGAGTGGGGCAGCAGAGTTTCTGATTCACCACTGGAAATCTGATTGGCTGTGCTTCTTAAGAATTTCATTCAGCAGGTGCTGCCACTACAGCACAAGGATCGGAACAGCATGACTAAAGGTAAGCTGTTTGCATGTGAAATGGTCTCCCTGCAATCCACTGTCCCACCATCAAAGAAAGCAACTCTCCCACAAGCCTCAGAATTGGCAAAGAGAGGGGGATCTGGCACCCAGGTTCTCTCCCTCCGGCAGGCAGGCAGGCAGGTTGGCTGGCAGGCCACTCACTCTGTTGCTTCCTCCCTAGCCAGGTGTGGTGCCTTCCCTTTCATAGGATCCCTTGGTCCCACTCCCACCTGTCCTGTATCTAATCCCTGCTCCTCCTAAGAGACTATAAAAGGAAAGGAAAGCCTTTCCTGCCTCTTCCCCTGCTGCCTGTCTCCCTGCCCTGCTCTTCCCCCTTGATGCTCAGGGCTGCATCATAACGTCTCAGGTTCTGGCCTTCTCCAAGTCCAAGCCTGGCCTTGTCTTCTGATCATGCCTCTCCCTGGATTCCTGCCTAATTCTCAGCTCTGTCAGCCACCTCTCTGTCCTGGCCTTCCTTGCATGGGTGAATCTGGGCCATGGCTGTCCTCAGCTCTGGCAGAAGCCACAATGAAACATTGACGTTACAAACACTTACTTGACATTTACTCTGAGATATGCCTTAGGTACCTGTATGCTTTATAAAGAATATGGAGTATTGATTTTCCAATCTTGCTTGACTAGTCCTGACAGATTTTAGAAAAGAAAACAGTTGTGCAGTTATAATCGGTCCTTCTTTGATGAAGACCTTGGAAACGAACACATTACCCGAAACTTTGTTAAAATAAGATTTCTTTTGTGCCTTCTTCATTTTTTTGTATTCTGTATTGTAAAAGTTGAATTTAGATAACTTTATTTTAAAAAATTGTGTCTAAAGTATAGGCAGATATGTTTGTGTGAGTGCTTTGAGTATCATTATAGCATTACACACGGCCTTAATTCTCAGCTGTATCAGCCACCTCCCTGTCCTGTCCTTCCTTGCATAGGTGAATCTAGGCCATGGCTGTCCTCAGCTGTGGCAATGGGGCAAGGTCAAGCCAGGACTGGACATCACTTCCCACCAGTATGCAAGAAAACATTTTAAGCAATGAGTTAATTTTAAAAGCCATAATGTTAAACAGAGCTTCTGCCTGCAATGTTGGAGTTATGATAGAACTAGGCATGACCTCACTCCCTGCATTTCTGTGGTTGGTCCTTCCTCCTGTGGTAGCCAGTTTGTGGTTGTGCCCCCCCACCCTGTGTCAGATTCCAAAGGTGCTCACAAGCTCAAAAAAGTTGCAAGAGAACTGTTAGTTCAGATCTGGGCTCATGGAGTATTTCATATTGAAGTGCTAAGGAGGTGCTAAAGGTCACCTCCTTAATGTTGGTATTGACTGATTCTGCACCCATCTGTTTCCTCACAGTTTTTCCACAGCCACATTGGGAGCTTAATCTCCCTCTACACTGCATGCCGCTTTCACTTTTGTTGCTCATCAGGTTTTATGGTACCTTCCACATAGATTTATGGCTGTTCAGGGGTGACTCAGCAGTCAGTACAGCGTTGCCCCGGGGTATCTGAATGTGGTTTTGAGCGGCACCTTTGCCTTCCTCCACTTCCGATTTGAAGGGAACAATAAGCAGACAACTTGACACAGCTTTACTAATCATCATCAGACCCCCAGCCCATATTTCCCCCTCTGTATTTAGCTAATGACTGCTGAGGCAAGTACTGACACAGGAAAATCTGCATACCAATGCAGGGAGCAAGGGTTGAAAACAAAATTGATGGCAAGCTGACAGTAGCCAATGCAGAAACCAGGATCTGAGGCAATGCAAAAAAAAAAAAAAAGATATCCCAAGGGAAGGGGGAAACAGGTCAAGTGCTGATAAAATGTGGAGCGAATGCCAGATGCAGAATGGACCATTATCACCATCACAGGAAAGAATCAGGCAGCATTTTGTTTACACATAAAAAAGAGAGGTCCTGTTTTCAAACAAAGCCAGAATGCAATGAGTTGGGGGAGCTAGCCATGCCCCACCCTGGTTCCTGCACTGAAAGTACTGGGTCCAGATGTGTTGGTAAGTGAAACAGCTCATAGTTTATTTCAGCTCGGGAAAACAAGACAAGGGAAAGCAGGACCAGAGGCTTTCTTATATTCCCTTTGTGAACCACACCCAAACACACACCCACACCCGTGATAGGATTATTTACAGTGCACTTGCATTCCATAGGTCACTCTAGGATCCTGACTACCCGATTGGGTGCGTTCTAGGATCCGTACTGGCTATTGTCTAAGAGAGCGAAGCTTAAGCCATTCGCATGGCTGTGTGAGGACCCGACCGCGTGCGTGGTCTCTGTAAGAACATAACATGCACCTTACTTTGGCTCCCGCCAAGTGACAATACTCAAAGTAAGCAAGGTTAGGAGAAAACTGCTGAAATGAACTGGATGAGCTAGTGTTAGATTTAGAGAGAGGGATGCTGGGAGATGTGTGAATTCTAATAGCTTTTGTATTCCATTTTTGTTTCAAAATAAACCCACCTGAAAGTCACAGAAAAAGAGGAAAGCATTGCATACAAATTCATGTTTCCCTGTGTTTTTTGGAAGTGATGACCTTAGTTATATCTGAAACGGATATTTTAGTTTAAATGCCTTGAAAATGAGTCGGTGGGATCACCTGGGTGTAAGGTACATCCCCTGAGGATCTCATTACAATTCGGTATGCAACAAAAAATTATGGGCAATGACTCCCACCGAAGCCAATGGAAATGTATGAAGAGCAGAATAAGCATCTACACTGCTGTAGTAACTATAATAGAGCAAAATGGTACCGATATTAAAGAAAAAAACACAGCACAATCACAAAACCTGAGTAAAATTTCTGAGTAAGGCCTGCAGTACCTCAGAAAGGCAATTACAATTGATTTAAAAGTCTTCCAAGTCTTAGCAGCTGCAAGAAACACGGGACTTTGGAGACCTCTAGACACCTTGTAAACTGGTGACTAGTCAGGGCTGAGGGAATTTGGGAGAGTATCAACAGCAGGATTGGGTTAGATTAGGTCAGAGAAGGATCAAACCAGCTAAACCTGCTCAATTTATAGAAGACTCATCAATATTCTTAAACAAGAATATTGGCCAAGAATTTAACACACTCTTGTGTTATTTGTGTGCATGTGTATGTGTGTTTGGTTGTCATTTTATAAAGATGCAGAAAAACTGAGTTGGGGTACATCATGACTATTAATGAAGAACAGCAAGTGTTTTACATGGCACAGTAATGTTGTCACAGAAGAAGGCAGCAGATGACCTTGAATGGAGGTGAAAGGGAACTTGGAAACGTTAATTAAAATTATTAGTGCCGTTTGAGGTGCTTATCTTGTTTACTGCTAAGGTGTTGCTCCCTCCTGCATAATTAATGGTAATTTTACTTACTTTCAAGTCTGTAATTTTAAATATCACAAAGTTTTATCTTCCTACAAGAAGTAATTCATTATTGGTTTGCATGTAACTGCTTGATGTTTTAATCAATATATGCAACTTCTACAAAAGTATGTTATAATTTGTCAAGAGGTTTTTTAATACATCTTTTATTGCACAGGATTAGGCATGGAACATGAAGCTGGAATCCTGTTTAGTAATGAAATTTAAACAGAATTTAGTGTTTGTGATGTGATGTGAAGATATATTTTTGGGCTTGATCTGCCCTTTTGCATTTCCCTTTATGCCAGAGTCTTGGAGGACAATGATATCTCAAACACAAACCATGCTGCAGTTAAATCCATTTGAACACAAAGAGTTCCTGTCAGTTAATCCTAAAAGAGACAATGCAGATTTTAAAACTAAACTGCTTAAGAAATGAATACGACTTGCAAGCTTTCCATTTGTTTCAAATCCTAAGTTGAAGAGCTCTTTGCTGTTGTTCTAATATTTGCATAAAATATTTAATCTCACACTTTAAATTGATGATACGAAAGGCCTAAATGTTTGAAAAATGTTGTTGTCAGAACAATGTAATCTTTTCTCTGCAGGCTTCTTTGCATAATTGTGGTGCCCTTATCCTAATTTTCATGTAACCTTCTTAAGTATCGTCCTGAACTTGATTTACTCAAAAAGTACTACTTCTAGCTTTTAAACCTTTTCTTTGGTACAAATGGTTTGTTATTATATGATGGAAGCTATCCTATGCAGGTCTACTTGGAAGTAAGCTGATCTTGCCTTATTGTTACACAGCTTCTTGAGACAACTCATGAGAATACCAGTCTCTCGTAAAATTATGAGCACATGCGTCATCACAAGGTTTTAGCTAAACCATTAAAAATCAAGTGCTTTCTGAAGCATATATGGACATGTGTGAATCATTTCAGTTCAGTTCCTTTCATTTGCTGAACAAATGAGTGCTCAGAAACATCAAGGGTTAGAATGGTATGAGTCTACTGAATGTTCAATGACTTCTTAGCAACATACATGGATTGAAAGCACTATGGCTTGCCCAGGGTCATCCAGCAGGTGAAAGTGGAGGAGTGGGGAACCAAACCCAGTTCCCCCAGATTAGAGTCCATGCACTTAACCACTACACCAAACTGGCTCTCAAGGATTCTGTGTAAGAAGGAGTAAGAAGGATTCTGTGTAAGAAGACGTAAGGAGGAATCTGTGTAAGAAAGAGTAAGAAGGAGTAGAGCCACCATTTTCCTGTGAGTACCAAGTACTTTTTCACTGAGGTACTGTGTGTTCATGGGTCCCTCTGTAGCTTGCTTTGCCATTGAAATAACTTCTTCAACTGAGGTAAATACAAGAGGGTTTTTTTTGTCCTAGTGCTCCTAAGTGCCAGATCTTCCCACTCTATAATGTTGCCTGATGTTCTGGGTTGCTGAATCAAAGTCTGCCCTTCTGCATGTCTTCTGGAATTCTAAACACTCCTTGGGTCCTCTCTACCCTTTAACCAGTTTTATTGGGTTGCCAAAGCCTAAGTCTCTGCTGCAAGTGAAATTTCTAAATATTATTTCTATTACAAATGCTACAAACAACAACATAAAGTTATCAAACTGACATCATATATTAGATACAAGCTAGTCCATTTTCCAGCTCATATTTCAATTTCTGAAATGATAAATGGCAATAAGTATGAACCAGGAAGTTTTTTAGTACTCTGGAGTGGGCTGGAAGACAAAACCCCTGATTGTTTCTGTGTCCTTTTCACTTTCCTCCCATGTGTAACAGTGTACTCCTAAGCAGAGTCATGTCTCTCTAGGTTCATTGAAGTCAATGATCTTAGAAGGGGCTTAAGTCTCCTTAGGACTGCACTGTGAGTTACACTGAAAGTCATGCCGTTTCCCCAAACTGTTCAACTGATATTACATTTCCTGGTGTTCAATTTCTCTAGTTTTCTTAAGGACACTGCAGCAGGAAAAAAGAGCTACATTGAACTATCAGTAAGTCAAAAGTTTATTGCCATTGTTGAAGTTTGATGTGTATGGCAAGCTGATATCTTTCAGTGTTATAGATGTGCTTTATTTTCCCCAGTACTGGCATTTAATAAATCTGAGGAGTTGTTTGTTACATATTTGGGGGCAGTCAGAGAAATCAAGATGGCTGATAGCAGGCCTACACAACTTGTTAACAACCAAATCAAAGGCAGGACACCTACGGCCCCGGTCACACGAGAGGTTTTGGGCCGGTAGAGGGACGGAACGGATGTATGGCAAATGGGCGCGATCCCACGGCAACATCTGGGAAGCGTTGCCCGACCGTCCCCGATCCGTCCCTCCCACCCAAAACCCCGGACCAAAAAACCCCCACCTACCTGGGTGGTTCATCCTGAAGGGCTGCGGCAAGTGTGGCCGTGGGATCGCCGGCACATCCTTGCCCCGGCGCATCCCCTGCTCCTGGCTGAACTGTGCATGTGTGAGCATGCGCAGTTCGCCAGCCTCCCCTTTCCACCGTTGCTTTCTCCCCGACATCTGATCGTGCCAGGGAGTGATGGCGCCGCGGCCCAGGGGATCCGTGGGATCCCGCTGCGGCGTCTCAACTTTGGTGCGGCTCAGATTAGCCGCACTTCGCCCGTCGTTTTTCCTGCCGTGTGGCAGGGACCTACATTTATTTATGGTGGCCCATCTGACTTCAGTAGACATTTTCAGTGCCAGCTTGGTCTGGGAAATGAGGAGGAGGCTGGTGTTAAACAGCTCACTGCCCATATAGATGTAGGGTTGCCAGGTCCCTTTGTTTCACTGGTGGGAGGATTTAGGGAAC
This sequence comes from Gekko japonicus, assembly GCF_001447785.1. Taxonomy (NCBI): domain Eukaryota; kingdom Metazoa; phylum Chordata; class Lepidosauria; order Squamata; family Gekkonidae; genus Gekko; species Gekko japonicus. Next base: position 1,946,957 of record NW_015163094.1, on the reverse strand, counting down.
GTTCCAGGATGTCCCCTATGTGATGACATCACTCGGAAGTGATGTCAAGCTACCAGTGAACAGATATGGCCAGAGGGAAAAGCGGGTGGAAGAAATTGGAGAGGAGGAGAAGCCACAGCCCAGTATCTCTGTCTCAAAGAGCCCAACCAGGAAGAAGCCTCACTACTGGTTGTCAGTGGTGAACTGGGAGGTAAGCAGCAGGGATGCCAGGTGTGCAATGGTGGAGGATTCAGCAGAGCTGATGGTGACGAAATAACTCCCAAGTCCCCTGAGTCCATCTAACACCCAAACCCCAGCAGGGGAGAGGCATCCACAGTCAGGAGGTATAAAATATGTCTCCTCAGCCAAGACACCCAGTAGCTAAGCCCCACCAGATGGGGTGGCTCAGAGCCCTGAGTCCACCTAATACCCAAATCACATCCGGGGAGAGTTGTTCACATTCATAACCAGGAATAAATGAATGTGCTCTTCTTTTAACAATTTCCCCACTTTTCTGTCAATCTGCCAACAGCCACCAGAGGGGAGGCTGGAGAGCTGAACTGAGGGTATATATAGCATTCTGATCCCATAGAGCAGAATGTGAACTCTGTTATTGGCAGCCAACAGTGACTGTTAAGCTTTGGAGGGCTCCTATTGGTGTTTCCAAGGCTGGAGAATTCCACCCCCTGTTGCTTTGAAGTTTTGTAAACATTTTAATTGAGTGGAGACAGTCTATCTGGAAATGTATTCATTCACTGATCTCCAAGAACTGCCACAAACAGCCTAAAAGTTCATGGAATGTTTGTGCCGGTCACCCTGTCACAAATCTCACTTCACAAACCACGAAGCAGACAAAATTTGTCCATGGAACAAAATGGAATACAGTTCATGAGCTGGTTCATGCCCATCCCTGGTCACTATCCGCCATAGCATTTGTGTTCTATAGCAGAAATATCTATCAGCCTTCTGGGCTGTGATTTTTTGTTTTGCTTTTATGGGCCATAAATTATGGCCAGATAAGGAATTGCTTCTTTATATGCTAAAGGAGGTCTGGGCTCTTTAAGAATTGGTAAAACAGTGTGCCACCTTGAAAAGAGATGTCTTGGTTTTCATTGTGCAAGTGGAGGTGTTAAGGTCAAAGGGAAGCTTTCCTATGCACATTTGGTTAGGTTGAGTCTTCTGTGATTAGCTGTGTCTGGCCCCAGTTTGAAGAGTATTGTATAAAACAGAAGAGGAGGCAGGGAAAAAAGGAGGTCAGGGGAAGTGTCTTGGGAGAAAATGAGAGCGAAATAATGCTCTAAAATATGTGTGCTTAAGTGAGGAAATCAACATCTGCTAGCTCTTTGTTCTGTTTTTTTGGATTTGTTAAAAATATTGTGAACACATAATAAAATCAAAAATATGATCCTGCTGGGAAATACTGATTGGGGTAAACTTTGGTAATATAGAAAAAATAGGAGGCTGCTATGGATAGCAATAGAAGGTAATAGTGAAATCTATAAAATTATGGTCCCCAGGACAGTGATCACAAGATCTGTACTGCTTAATCAGTGTTAACAACTGGTTTTATGTCTTGTAACTTGGAGGCAGCTCTCCAACAAGTCAAAATGCACTGTGGTATATGTTTGTATGTGCAAGCATGCAAAGGGCTGCTTAGGAGGAGGAAGAACTGTCATGGAACATGAACACTCCCTTTACCACATTATTTCTTAAAGCAACATGCTGGGTGAAAGCAGAATACATTCCAGGTGCATTGATAGGAACACTGAGGCCCTGTCCACATGAGAGGTTTTGGGCCGGGAGAGGGACGGATCGGGGCCGCAGCAAACGGGCGCGATCCCACAGCAACATCTGGGAGTCATGCTGTGCCCGTTCCCAGCCCGTTCCCAATCCGCCCCTCCCGGCCAAACCCCGCAGCAAAAAAAGAACCACCTACCTAGGTGGTTCTTTCCGAAAGGCCGCATCACTGCCGGCCGTGGGATCGCCGGCACGTCTTTCCGCCGGCGCATCCCCGGCCCCCGGGTGTACTGCGCATGCTTGAGCATGCACAGTTTGGCAGCCTCCCCCTCCCAATCGTCTCTTCCTCCCCGGCATCTGATCAGGGGATTGTGGGATCCCGCCGTGGCGTCTCTTTTTTGGTGCAGCTTTTAAAAGCCGCACTTTGGCCAATGTTTTCCCTGCCGTGTGGCAGGGACCTGAGTGTGACATATGCAGCAGCATAAAAGCCTTGGATTGGATGCATGGATCTAGTAACCACTCGCACTGGCCCTTTCATCCAGCCTTCCCTGGAGGCAACAGTGGAAGTGCTTCTTGCTTCTTGGGCCAGAGGAAAGCGCTATTGCTACTGGAATGGATCTGCCGGGTACACTCAACTGATACCACAACAACCAGCTACTTATGTGGAGACCTACATATCTCATCTATCAGAGCTTGAATGGCATTAAAAATAATATACTGCATGCCAGGATAAACCTGTTACAAAAGTGGTTCTCAAACAGAATAAATGGCAGCTTGTATGTTCCCTTTTGGGATGGAGATCCTGGATGGGAGATATCAATATTTTTTGTATCATGTGGGTCAAATAACTACATTTAAGCCATTGTAGCAATGAAAACTATGCACTACCGTACATAATGTTATTTAGGAATAGAATTCCTGTGACAAAAAATAGGAATGCATTTTCTCAAAGAGCTAGAAATCAACCCTTGAATACAAACGGAAGCCAAAATGCACAGAATTATTCTGAACACCCGTATTCGAAAAATCTGATATTTTATGGGGCAACACCGAAAATGCCCAAAGCCTTACTTCATTGTTTACGTCTTGCTTTTTCTGCTGTATACCTTTGCAGCGTTTTTTCTTTTCTGAATCTGACCTTGAACAAGAGGAAGGATTGTAGGTGGTCTGGCTTTGGCTGTTGTACATGTGTAGGTGTGCAGTGGCTGAGAAGAAAAGGAAGGCTCTTATACTATTACTACACAGGAAGGCTACTGGGAGAAACAACAGGCTTATAGTTTGGCCCTCAGGCAAGCTGGATCCACACAGAATGGAGTGCTGCATGACTGCTTATTGCCTTCGCTCTGATGGCTCCATACATGGGTTTTTATTTTATCCGAGGGAGTATTGTGGATATGTGCATGAATACTGGAGAGCTTTTCTTGTTGGTGATGAAAAGTTCTGTCAAGTTGCAGCCGACTTATTGCAATGCAGAGGTGCTTTGTCATTGCCTGCCTCCGGCTGCTGCCACACGGGACGGCTGAAACGCAGCTACTCAGAGCCGCACCAAACTTGGGACGCCGCGGCGGGATCCCACGGATCCCCTCAGCCGTGGCACATTGCTCCCCGGCATGATCAGATGCCGGGGAGCAAGAGTCCGATGGGAGGGGGAGGCTGCCGAACTGCGCATGCTCGAGAGTACGGCTGGGGGCCGAGATGCGGCGGCGCAAGGACGCGCCGCCCGATCCCACGGCCCACCTTGAGCCGCTTCAAGGGATACAACCACCTAGGTAAGTGGTGCTTTTTTGCAGTGCGGTATCGGCGTTTGGGACGGAACAGGGACGGGCAGGCAACGATTCCCAGATGTTGCAGTGGGATCGTGACCGTTTTCTCCGCCCCATTTCGTCCCGCTCCCGGCCCAAAAGGCCTCGTATGAACAGGGCCTCCATGTAGCAACTTTGGACTTCCTTGGTAGTCTCCCATCCAAGTTCTAACCAGGGCTGACCCTGCTTAGTTTCCAAGATCTGATGAGATTGGGCTAGTCTGGGCCATCCAGTCAGGGCACTATCTTTCTTAGAGCTATGTTATAATAAGAATTGTCCCTTAAAACAGAGAAAGATTTGTCATGGTGTGTGAGGGTGGGGAATGGTAGTGTTTTCAATGGTTAAAACTTAAAGTCCATCTGCCAAAGTTTGCTATATTAAACCTTCACCATTTACAATAAGATTGAATTGTTTTTGTTGGCATAGTCCCACCTAGAAACTATTCCGAAGTAAGTGATTTAAGTACAATGGGTCATGAATAAGAAAAGCTGGCTTTTCAACATTATGAACTGTAACCGAGTTCAGTTTAGTTTATCTGCTTTTGGCTTGCTCAATTTCTAAATGAAAAAGCATATGTCGAAAGTCTGTCAATAAGAACAGCCACATGCCATAAACAATGCTCGCAACTCTCCCATCTAAAACGTATTTGTAACATTGGAGAGGAGAGGGGGAGGCCAGAAGGGGCAAAAAGGAACGATTGCTCCAAACCTGCTGGTAAAACAACAAATCCAACCTCTATAAGATCTTTTAAAAGCCAGACATTTTCTACAACCCTTTTTATGAGGGCATGTGGCAAAGCTGCAGCAAATATTACTGTTTGTGAATAAAATGAAAATTAGTGTGTTGGTGTTCACCTGTACGTTTCCCTTTAAAGCCAGCAATTGCATTTGAAACCTGCAATTCTCAACAACAAAAAGAGAGAGAGAGAGAGAAGTTCAGTGCTGATTGCTGGATATTTGGACCTCCCAGTGCAAACATTAACTGGCTGAGAGGCACTCTGGAATGTAATGAAGGAAACAATACTGGGAAAAGAGCCAAAAAAGCAGAAACACTGGCGCCTGGAACCTAGGGATTTGCCTCCTAGTAATAGGAGCTGAACGAGGCCCAGCACTTCTGTTAGGCTGGAAATGACATACTGTGATCCTTGACTTAGCCAAAGGGATTTTAAATGGAGGAAAGAGCTGGCAAGACAAAATCTCCTGCACTTTTCACAGTGTTTTCTAAATCAAGCAAAGGAAATAAGGAGAAAAAGGACTGAAGTCTATTACATTTGATCCAGTTAAGTCAAGAGTAGAGCTTTTTAACTGCTATTATTTTTTTTTGTACTTTCTCATCATGTCACACCACCCAGAAAGCACAGACATAAAGCAGAAACTTGAAACTGCTTTCATTCAAGAAGAAGGGCACCCCAACATTGCATTATTGACAGGAGGCCTGAAAAAAGTGACAGCTGCAGAAATTGTACAGTTGAAGTTCAATTCCCAGGAGGGGGAACAATATACTGATGGCATTAATTCTGTTTGGAATTGTTAAAATAAGGAAAGGTTACGGGGCTGAAGAAGGAGCTTGGGTGTTTTTGTGTGTGTTTTTTCTCCCTTGTATCAAAGGCAAACCTTCCCTCTTCCCTGGTGTCCTTGGGCTGTCATCTCCAACCTTTTGAAACTGTATCTGATTATCCATGTGGCAATTAATCATAATTAAGCAGGCTTGAGATTTGGAAAGGTACAAAGAAGGTGGCTCTAGATCTGGCTTTTGTCCTAAGCGTGCTCACGCGCACACCTTCTTCTTCTTTTTTGGCTGCTCGAGCTCTAGTTTGGAGCCATAAGGAAAAAGCTAAAGCAAAACACAGGCACGCACAAATTAAAAACAGCTTCCCCTCCCTCTGTTTTAGAATGTTATAGTCCCTACTAACTAAGTTCCACCGAACTTGGAAACAGTTTTGAGGAGGAAGCTAGGTAACAAATTACCTTTTTAATGCCAAGTGATTTGGATCCATTCTTACAAAGCAGATTTTTCCAATTTATTACAGGAAAACGTTCAATCATTATGTGCTGGCACTCTCTCTGGGGCACATGGAATACCGTTCTACCCACTCCACCCACATCCAGCTTTTTAAAGGCTTAGGAAGGCCAGAATGTCATCTTATTAAAATGTTTTATATATTTATAATTAAAAATACTGGGCTGGCATTAGAATCACTCCAACAGATGTAATCTGATACATACCCAGGGTCAGCTTAGAAAACAATGGGTTCTTTTAACTCCGGCATTCTGCTAAGGTTTCTCTTATGCTCACGGGTCCACTTTGTTCCATTTATGATTAGCTTTAAGTAAACTGATGTGCTATTTATTTAGGAGAATTGCCATTTCAGAATATTACTGTATTCCCTCTCACATATACATTACAAGGTGGTTTGTTCAGGCATCGTCCATCATTCGGATATTCTAGTACAAAAATGGGAGGTCCCAATTCACTTAAAAACAACAGCCACTAACTTGACAGAGACACTAAATGATTTATTACCAATCTCTACATCAGAGTTAATGGGCAGGCTGAATACATGAGCAAAGGAAAAAATAAAAACCTAAAGGCTTAAAGGGCAATGTGCTGGCATGGGAAAGGGATTTAAATGTCTGTGTAATTGATTTAAACATCAAACATGTCTGCTAGACAGGTAACATGAAAGGGATGGGATTTGCCACCCATATTTACTGAAGCCTATTGGTAGACAAAAATGTCAGTCAAGTCACCTGAGTTAACCAGGAAAGAATCTGGTTTATAATTAAAGGATCATGGCAATCTCCCTCGGCAGTAAATGAGATCTTTCCTTTTGCAGAATTTCACATAGTCAGATGTTTCATATTTCCCTGCTACTAATAAAATGGTATTTTCTCTTTGACCCCCCCACCAATGGAGGAAGTGTAGTATAACCAATTGGAAATATATGGCTCTTTTTGTACCCTCCCCCTCTCTTAGAGTCTCACACACAATAGTTTATCCTGTTTCAAATGCAAACATTTCTTTAAAAACAAAAACAGTCTCTAATAATTTTCCAGTTCCTTTCAGCTGCAGAATTCAATCCTGACCCTTCACTTTTCAAGTGACTCACATATCATGGAGTCATGCACATTATTCCTGATACTTTACCCAGCTATAACCAACTGCCAGTTCTGTCTTGCTAAACATCATTCATAGACCTCACACCAACTTAGCAGGTACATTTGACATGATTATAAACAGTGATCATAATTCTGATGTATTTCAAAGGCTAAACAATAAAACAAAATGGCGGGCATGTGCCATTTCTTTTTCTTTCCACTTATCTTTGCAGGCTCAAATTTAGAAATTGCCCAGAAAGAGAAAAGTTTATTTATTTAATAGACAAAGGAGTAAGTACCATTTTAGAGAATGAGCCATTCTCAGTCTCTCCACAGTAAGTGGGAGTGTTCCCTGTCAAGGGACCGAAAGACTGGAGCATCACTGCCTTCAGTGGCATGGTAGCCCTTCTGATTTGTAGAAGATACAATAAAACCTTCTGCCTCTGTTCCCAGAGGTGGTACACACTGAGCTTGGAAGGAAGAAATTGGACAAGGCCAAAACTTATGCTTCTATCTCAACTTGCTGTACTTCAGCTCAGCTCTAGCAATCAAGCTAATGTCCAATAGGTGGAATGGTTCAAGGAAGCTATGAGCCAATAAAAACCCTCCCTAAGCCTGTGGACAAAACCATTCATCAGAAGCAACACCGTGCAATGCAAACATGGGCAGTTTGCAGGGTTACCAACCTCCAGGATTTCTCCTGGAATTGCAACTAATTTCCAGAATACAAAGATGAGTTTCCCTGGAGAAAATGCCAGCTTTGGGATGTTTTGGTGGACAGCGACTCACGACGGTCACACCTCATTGAGCTCTGATGGGGGCGAGTCAGATTGGGGTGGCAGGGAGAGGGATCAGCTCGTCCTGACCTCTCCATGAAGCTCTTGGAGGGAGCTTCTAGCCTGGAGCTTTGAAGGGGCTGCTCCTGAAGTTCTGGCTTGTGGGCAGAGTGTGCCTTTTTGCTCCAATAGGTCCCACTGTCCCGAGGCCAGCAATGATGTTCAGAGATGTTACCTGACCAGAGCATACAAGGACTTAACCAGATAAAGCAACCCAGCGATTAAACGAACAGTGAGCTAAGTGGCAGAGATTAAACAAACATTAAACAAAGATTAAACAGCGATTAAACAAACAGTGAGCTAAGTGGCAAAGAGAAAGACATATATAAAAAGAGTGGTGGAAGAAATCAGCACAGCGAATCGGCTTTGCTTCATAGAGACAGGGGGGGGACTCACGGAGAAAGAGCCCTACCCACTAGCGAAATTGCAGCGTAGAATAGTGAAATTGCAGCGTAGAAGCATGCCGGGCTCAGGCACTTAGCACCCTATTCAAAGCGGAAGACATCTGAGCTAATCATTTACAACATAGAAAAGATCTCAGAACTTTTACAAACTTTTACCTAAGTATAAACAATGTCTCAGCATGGGAGGAAAATGGTGTCCAGAAGCAGGAAATACCAGCACAGCATCACCAGTCACAAGACTGGAAAATACCAGCGAGTTAGCTACTGCAATTTCTGAAGCCATGCGCCCTCTGCTGAAC
>NW_015163094.1:1897398-1938737 GCF_001447785.1 Gekko japonicus | reverse complement strand
TTACAAACTTCAACCAAAAATTTCACACTTTACAGAAAGAGCTCAAAGAAACTGCAGTCAAATCAGAGAAGTCAGTCAAAAAGATAACAAAGATTGAAATTAAGACCAAAGAAATAGACCAAAGAATTGATACGGTGGAAAAAGAAAGAACTTCTGAAAAGCAACAACTTCTACAGCTACAAATGGAAAGATCCTCTTTCGTCTTGAGATTTCAAGGGGTGCCAGAGAAAAAAGATGAGAACTTAAGAGAAATTATAAGCAAAGCAATGGCCCCCTTAATCAATAACACACCTGAATTAATACAAGCAGGTATGGATATGATCTACAGAACTTATTCAGAGTTTGTAAAAAAAAAAAAAATCTCCCAGGGGAAATTTTTGTTAAATTTGCAAAAAGTTCAATAAGAGACTCAATACTTAAAGCATCTACAGCAACAACAGTTACAATTCAAGAAGAGGAGATAAAGATATTGAAAGACGATCCATATGAAATACGCAAGAAAAGGAAACAGTACAGAAATAATACAATGTCCAATACAGATGGATTTTTCCAAAAGGACTTATATTCAACTTTAAGGAGAAGAAGGAAAGGATTTACTCTATATTAAAAGCAGAACTCTTTCTTAAACAACAACAATCTTCAACCAAACAAAGAAATGAAGCAGAGGAAGAGAAGGCAACGGGAAAAAACAGTGAACAACAGAAATCCGATACGGATAGTTCATCTTCTACAGCTTCTTCCATGTCTTTGGGTGAATTTTTTGACTCTGACTCAGATTCGGATTTAGGAGATGCGGCTCCTAAAACATTTAAAGTAAATATCCCCTGGCAAAAGAAGAAGAAAACTAAAGCCAATAAGAAATCTAAGTAAAGATCTGAGATTCCATATGTTGATATTCAATCTACTTATATTATTAGCCAGATGTGATACATTATCAAAAATGCCTTTATGTTCTTTCTATTTGAACACTTTTATTTGATTTTAAAGAACTGAATGTAACTTTTAAAAATGTAGACATATATCCAAAGTGTTTGATTAGCCTATCAAAGGTTCTTGTTACTCTCTTTTAGTTTTGTAGGTCATAGTTTTGTAGTGTGTAGTAAGAAAAGCAATAAACATTTTATATAAAAAAGAGAAACTGCCAGCTTTGGAAGGTAGATTCTGTGGCATCACAGACTGATGAGTCCTTCCTCTCTTTAAACTCTGCCCTCCCAGGCACCACCCCTAGATCTCCAGAAATTTTCTAAGTCACAGTTGGCCATCCCAGCTGTTTGGGTGGCCTCTGTGCCTTGTCAGGCTTGCATCATTTCAGTCACTTTTTCAATTTGCTGCCTTCCCCTGCCCTTTGCTGCATCTAGGGAATGGGTACTGAAAGCAGAGCACAGCTGTACACATCACAACAATGCCAGAAAAACTGAAAGATCTGGCCTAAACATTTTGGATCCAAAAGTAAAGATAGGCACAAGCCAGAAAAATGCCATTTGGTTTATGGTTCATGGTGAACCACAGAACATCATGAACTTTTAGCTGCCTCATGAACTGGTTTGGTTCATGAGGTTTGTGTGGCAGTAGGGCAGCCCCACAGCACCCTAGAAACACCAGACTCCCAGGAAACCTCCAACTGACTCTCCTCTACATGCCCACCAAAGTTTGGTGAGGATTGGATTTACAGGGTCCAAGTTACAGCTCCTCCAAGAAGGTGCCCCCAGGAAAATGCCTTCTGGGGAAATGACCACCTGTCATTTTCCCATAAAGCACTTTCCTGGCAGCAGCTTCTTTGGGAGGGGGGAGAACATAACTTGGACCTTGTAAATTTAATCGTGCACCTGTCAAAATGTTCAGGAGTGTATAGGATGGATTCTGTGCAAGCTAGAGGCACCAAACTCACAGGGGACCTACCTCCCCCAGATTCTCCTCTATATATCTTCCAAGTTATTGCTTTGAAGTTTTGTAAACATTTTGATTGTGTGAAGATTGTCTGTCTGGAAATGTATCCACTCATAAACTGACAGGAACCTCCACAAACAGCTTGAAAGTTCATGGAAAGTTTGTGCTTGTTGACCTGCCGCAAACGACTTCATGAACCATGAACTGGCCAAAATTCATCATGAACTGTAGATTGTGAGCCGATTTGTCCCCATCCCTATCCAAAAGTAAGAAAACTCTCGTTCAGTTTATCTACCCTTCTAACATTAACAAACGTTAGCCCTGTTCAGAAATTACACTGAGTGAATATACAATCTGATCACAGTATAGCAAATACACATACATCCTATATGGCCATGCTGAAGTAAAAGCCAATGTGTATTCATGTACAATCTGATTACAGTATAGCAAATGCTGAAGTAAAAGCCAATGTGTATTCACTTTATAAACTGGGGACCAGTGCCTTTATAAACTGGAGACCAATGCCTACATAAATGTGTGGTTTCTACCACACATTCATGTGCACATGTACCATATTTTTAAATGTGCATTGTGAAAGGTTGCCACGTGACCTCTGTCAGTCAAGTGGCCAGTGGGAGAAAGATTCCCCCCCCAAAAAAATCATTGTGGTGATGGCATGATGTCACTTCTGGTTACCATAGAGTTTCCAGTGATTCCTAGAGGTGTGATGCCACTTCTGGGTTTCCCCAGAAATGACATCATGCCATCACTGATGGCCATCCGCTATGTCTTCACCCTGCCGCACCCAGTTTCCTGTTGGTTGCTGGGCCATGCAACCCTAGCATTGAGTAATTATTATGCTACGTTCAGTGCACTGGTCCATGTTTCACTGGCAAAGTGAACACACATTGTCTATTTCTTACAAACAGATGTACGCACATACATGCAGGATGTACATGCATTCACTGTAACAAGTGAACAAGGTCACTGCCTATTTGGGTTGGATTTTGACTAGTTATAGCCTGAATGCAGATCCTCAATTTGTAAGTATGCTTATAGCCATGAAATGATCTAGTGGTTGAATATGAGTTTTGTAGAACACCAACTGATTCACCACTGCATTCCAGGATCTTTCTTTAATTTATTAATTTCTATATTGCTTCATAGGCTCTTGAGTCAATGTGAAAAGACAAAAACTATCACTAAACATTTCAAAATCAATAAGAACCATTAAACACAATAAAAGCATCAGCTACAAAGCCACATTAGAACAGTAAAAAAATCAGCAGTTTGAAACTCAGAATTGTTTGATTTAGCAGCATGTATTACCAGATAGAAAGCAGAAGACTTGATTTTAGCCATAATGATCTTAGCATTTTGAGACAATGGCAAATCTTCTTACATATGAGTGGAAAAGAAAAAGAAATCATTTACTTCTTGCTAACTCTGTTTTCCATGGACAAAAAAGAGATGTCCATGTTTTGCAAAACTGGTTTTAACAACAGTAGCATGAACACACCAAAAACATCTGTCGTTTCTCTTCTTAAAATATCACTAATACACATTGGCATATTACTTATGTTACAAATCTGAGACTTTTAAAATTCTTAATAATACCGAAGCATTCAACTCCCCCCCCAAACAGCGACATTAAAGACCTTAATCTTATTAACAAAAATGCACTTGTTTGGCCAAGTAATTATCGTCTTATTCTTGGCGCGCTTTACCGCTGATGTAGATATTGCCCCTGGAAGCACAGACTGCCCAGTGCTGATTACCCTGTGACAAAGCCCTCACTGAGATTTCTACTGTTTAGCTGGAAAAGAAAAGCGGACTCCACTCTATCTTTATAAAATACTTGGCATTACAGAGAGAGGCTGAATCAAGATATTCAGGAGCCTATTGGCTTTCTATAAAGATGTACATGTGTAGTAACTAACCTTATATACAATATGACATCCACTTCCTTATAAAATGCCACTCATGTGTGCTAGCTGAGATGCTTTTAGGACTTGAAGAGACTCACCAAATTTGGTAGTGGAAACATGGGAGCCTTTTGGGTTATTCAAACAATTGGAAAACACAGTGCTTGGCCTCTTTCTGAATTCCTATTTGTCTTCTTTAGTTCTCCTGTCTCATCCTTGTCACTATCAGTGGAGTTGGAGCTTTGAAATGCCGCATCCACATTAGTTTAGGATGGCTTCCAGGTCATTTGGAATTCAAGCTGGGAACTTGATCCAAAAAGCGAGTCACATAATGTAGAGCCATGAGAACTTGGGAAAACCTGCTTGGCAGGTTCCCTCTTTTTAGTTTAGTTTAAAAATATCATTTATTTTAGAAAGCTATTTTCTATATCCACTGAGCTTGTAAATCGATCCGAAAGAAATTCAGTAGAGATTAGATTTTTTTTAAAAAGGAGTTTGGGATGGATGGGGGAGGAAGAAAAGAAATCTTAACAGCTGGAGTGACCTTCCCCCCCCCATGCACACATGTTTTAAAAGTAATACTGTGGACTTTTTCTCTCCAATGGCTTCCCCCATCACAACCCTCTGACCACAGCATCTGACATGTGCTTTCTGCAGATGGATCAGAAGTGGCACACAAGCAGCCTCACATAGTTGCCGCACAGATGTTTGGGCATGTGTGTGCCAGACAGACTGTTTTTTTTAAAAAAAGATCATAAATAGTTGCAATACAGATGAAGAGAGGGAAGTAGTCCACAGGAACTGATAATTCTTCACAACTAGACCAGAGGCTCCAGCTGTGACTGTCCCCGTCTGTTTGCCTTTTTCAAAATGGCACCAGGCTTCTTATCTTAGGAGGAACTTGTGTTTTATGTTCCTTCTAAATGTTAGATGCTTAGTTTTGTTTCTGGTTTTCCCTAATATGAGCTTCGTCACATTGCCTTAGGCCCTCGTGAATCTATTTCTGTCTCATAGATGCCTCTTACCATCATTTTAACTATTTTAGGTAGATGACACATTTTAAGTATTTTAGGTAGACGACATGGGGGAACAAGATAATCCTTCAAGAATATTGGTTAAATGTTGTAGTACTTGCAATTCAAAATCTATGCTTTTGACAAACAAGTTACCATGTTCCCCAGATCAGTGTCATTTTAATAGTCTACCCCTTCAGCACTGAATATCTGTTTCCTAACATATCATTTCCTACAGATTTTCCAAAACACAGGAGTGTCACAAAACATCAGGTGCAACATAGAAAGAAATATGCATAGGCAAGAATAAGCAGTTGTGCAGTTTTGAGATTCCAAGAGTCATGTTGTAGTATGTAAACATATGCATAAGAACATAAGAACATAAGAGATGCCAATGTTGGATCAGGCCAAAGGCCCATCCAGTCCAACACTCTGTATCACACAGTGGCCAGAAATACCAGTGCCATCAGGAGGTCCACCAGTGGGGCCAGGACATTAGAAGCCCTCCCACTGTTGACCCCCCCCCAAGCACCAAGATGACAGAGCATCACTTGCCCCAGAGTCCCTATCTATACCTTGTGGCTAATAGCCACTGATGGACCTCTGCTCCATATGCTTATCTAATTCCCTTTTGAAGCCGTCCATGCATGTAGCCGCAAAACCATAAAGAACACTAAAGCATTGAAACCAAGGAAGCACAAATAGAACCAGATTAGACAGAGATTGGCCTCTTCACTGCCACATCACCTCTCCTTGCAAAAGGTTGGGAAACCTGATTGGGCATGCATGGTGGGTCATAAAGTGTTTAAAGATGCCTGGTGAACCAGGAGGGAAGGCGTGCTCCAGGCAGATATAGTTGGCATGAGAGGGAGGGGGTGGCAGCCATTGTTAGGGAAGGCAGTCAGGTGGCCATGTTCAAGCTACCTTAGGCAGTACCCTCAGGTAAAATACCACTGTCATAAAGCCTTGGTTTACCGATGGGGAAAAATAACTGGAAATGGGACTCCTGTTTCATTTTTGTTGGGGGGGGGGTTTCCTCCTCAACATGTAATTTATTTTAATTAGTGCTGGTCTCATGTTCAACTGCGGGTGTTTTTTTTTGGAATCAGGACCAAGAATGTTCAAGATCCATAAGATCCCCCAGTTTAGCCTCAAAAAGCTGCAGCAGAGTAGGAGGAATATTTGCTCCAACATTTATATCTTGCTTTTCTCCTCACGGAGGCTCAAGGCAGGTTTCAAAATTAATTTTAAATAAATAAGTTATCATCGTAATTATCTATAGACTGTGGCCAAAATTATGGATCCATGGCTGCATATTTGTATTGTTTTAAACTATGCATTTGCATTGCTTTTTAATCGTTACTGGACATTTCTGTTGGTTTTGTGTCCTTGCAGTTATTCCTGCTATGTTAGCCACCTTGAATCAAAAGTGATAAATATTTTCAATTAAATTCAATCAAAACAAAATTAAAACCATCAATAAAAGCCCTCCTAAACAATTCTAATGTGCATAATTTCCTAAAACTTAACAAGATGGATACTTTCCTGATATTCTCAGGAAAGTTATCTCATAAAATGGGGGGTTTAAGAAATAACAGCCTGAAGTAGTATACAGACTTGGGTTTAAGAAATAACAGCCTGAAGTAGTATACAGGAGAGAAAAGAAAGCAGATCTTAGTGCTTCATGGAGAGATATCAAGAATAAAAGGGGTTTAATATTATTGCTAAGAAATGCGGCAAATGTATATATAAGACCACTTCTCCTAGTATTAATCCATCTGACTGCTGTGTTTTTCAGACCAACACCCATTTGATTATTAATTTATTTCCTGTAGGGTAGTTAGTATGACCATTGCTAGATCTAGGGCTTTTTCTGTGGATGAGACAGGACATTTCAATGATTCAATTAAAAAACCCATATAAACACATGATATCAAAAGCAGGGAGGAGGGCCAATCAATGCCAGCACCTTGAATTCAGCCTGGAAGCAAATTGGGAGCCAGTGTAGATGGAGCAAAACTGGCGTGATGTGGTCCCTATAACCCATTCCGGTCAACAAAAACAAAACATGTGGAATCATGGCTTCCTGTGAACACTTCCCTATAGCTACTCAAAATAATAGTTTTTCAGTTCCTGCCCAATATAGCAGATCAGGATCCTTACCCCTTTTGAGCCTGTGGACACCTTTGGAACTCTGACACTGCGGGGTAGATCACAAAATGGCTGCTACAGGAGGAGGAGCCACACACATACAGAGGACACCCACATTCCCAGTGGCCAATCAAAATCCCTGCTGTGCAGAAGCCCCATCCACAGTCTAAAGCACTTGGCAGGCCTCCCGAAAAGTGTCAGGGGATACTATGGTGGCCACAGGCACCACATTGGGGTCCCCTGCAATAGATCGGTGATCTGATTCAGTATAAAGCCGTTTTATGGGTTCACAATTGGGTCTTTCACAAATGGGTGTCTAAGTGGAATGTCAGTATCTAAAGTTGTATCCTACCACACTGCAGAACTAAGGGTAGCAACTTGGCTCATTGCACTGCTTCAAGGTGCCTTTTGCTGATGCCAGAAGCTCTTCCATCAGTGGGCAAATCTCTTGCATTGCCTCTTCCTGCATTGAGAGAATGCATTGAACTTTGGTGAGTAGTAGGAAACAACCCATAATCTTCTAGGAGATGATCTCGCATAGTGGCCAGGAGACCCATAGTTCTGAACTCACTTCTGCCACATGCCTCTTGGTGGCCTAAGGCAAACCATCTCTCAGACTCCCTCTGTAATACAGGGATAACACTGGTTTAACTCACAGGATTGTTGTACAAATTACAAGATGATAATATGAAATACTTTTGAACACTTAAATAACTGTTTATGTGTGATTTATTTAACATTTTTCCATTCTTTAAAATTAATAACTGGCTTGGGACACAAATATATTAGTTATGCTTAGAGATTAATATAAAACTTGTATGATCCAAATGCCACTTTTTCTAATAGTAACCTCCCCAAAAAATCCCAATTAAATTAGAATTCTTCATGTCTATGTTTATTACAATACCTCAGCATGTATTAATTCCTAGACTGAATTATATTTTCCATTCATATTAATCAGAAGCTTGCATTCCTAAACATATTTGATTGATCTCATCTACAACCCCCAACATATACAATGAAGTCTAGTATGGCCTAAGAAATATTTGCAGCTCTGACTGTTAATGTAACCCCATACATGTACCTATACACTCTCATTAACTGTTATCTATTTTTAGTCTCACTGGGGATTAGGTAAGCGGCTAGCAGTATTTCCAGCTGTACTTTCTGCATGACTATTTAAAAACTTTGCAGACCACAAAGACACACACACACACATTAAAAAGTCAACTGCTAAAATGTTCAGCATCGAAAGAGGGATTTGTCAAATGTTCTAAATGTCAGAAAGGCCGTTTTTAGTCTGCAGCTGACTTCTGTGAAGTATGGTGCTGAATAGCAGAATTTCATTTCTTTACATTTTAAAGACAGGATATAAAGCCGCCTGAACATTACTCTCTTTCTATTTACAACCAAATCAACATTCCCATATAAATCATTACTGTCAGTGATATTTGGGAACACCTTGATATGTGTAAGTGTCTTTAAAAAAAATGTGTCAGGACACAGGGATGTCTGGAAACATCACCTGCTGATTGGGAAATCCTTTCCCTAATCCTGGATATGTGGGGAATCTCTGTGAGTGCAATAATATACTCTGCACCAGTGTTCCCTCTAAGCTGAGTTAGTGTGAGCTAGCTCACAGTTTTTTAGCCTCCAGCTCACACATTTTCTTCTTAGCTCAGGAAGGACGGCTCCAGAAGAAGCTAATTTATGCAGTAGCCAAACCACTCACTCACAACTTTAATGCCAGTAGCTCATAAAGTAGAATTTTTGCTCACATGACTCCACAGCTTAGAGGGAGCATACTTCCTTTTATCCTCTTAGCAACTAGGGTTGCCAGGTCCTACCTGGCTGCTGGTGGTAGTGGGGGACTCCCAATTGCACCTTGAGTTCTTCTGGCCTGTTTAAGTGGCAGAGACATTAGGGGGGAAATCTGATGTGTGGGAACAGATAATGGTGTATATGGGTGGTAGAATTCAGCATCATCTCAACCTAACATAGAGCCAATATGGGGGTAGTGGTTAAATAAAACTGGAAACATTTTTTCATCCCATCTCAGCCTCAGTTAAAGTTTCTCTGCTGTAGAACTCAGAAGACCACAAGAATAAGTCTATTCCAAGTTCCAGTTCTGTATTTCTACCTAGAAGTTTTCATGCTCAGCTTCAGCATCTTACTCCTACCTATATCTCTTCTTCCATATATATTTCTCATTTTCAGATTCTGATTAAGAATGTGACCATTTCCCCCCTGAATTTTTCAGAATCTGCATACTACATTAGAGGCTGTTGGGGGGCACAGCAGGTGGTAAAAACAGACTCCCGTCTTTCTAGGTGGAGTTTCAAAGAAATAGCTGGGAAATCGATGATTCCGCGATCATCAGTAGAAATTTACACAGCCCCAGTACCTACACATAGCTCAGCAAGTATAATTATTTTGGAGTTCAGAAGCTTTCACCCAGTTATAATGAAGCCCTTCCCTGAATATATAATAACTTCTTGAAGTTGCCCTTTATAACCTTCAAGCAATTTCCTGTTCTCACAATAGCTAAAAGAGGATTATTTTCCATAAGCTTAGCATGATAAGGATGATAGTCCTTATTGGAACATCTACCAGGAAGGCCAAGTTGAAAGCTTCAGATGGATGAAATTCCTTTCCCATTTTGGTAGAGGGGCAGTAGCTACTACTGATTTTTAAGCCAGAAATTTTTCTATTTTAAGACAATATTTTCATTCTTTAAAAGAAAATTTTACAGTTTAGGGAGTCCTTTTTAAAAAAATCCTAGATTGGGTCCATCAGTTCACTTAGTGGTACACCCTAGGTGAAAGAGGAACAAAAAGTTCCAATTGTCTTTCATGGTTCTTTTGCTGTTATTTGAGGGGAGGGACTTCCTGCAAGTCATCTGGAGTGATGAGGGAGCTATTCCAGCACCTGGAGCTCACGAGGAAGCAATCTGTGCATTCCAGTCGGCGGTGCTTCCTCTTGCTTCTCTTCCTGAAAAAGCTTTACTTCTTGGAAGAATCAGGTCTAGAGTGGAATGAAGCCCTGGGTAAATTCAAGACAGGAAGCAGAGAACAGTCAATCAAACAGATAAGACCAGAAAGAAGAGTTAAGTAGAGGCAACAGACTCCAAGGGGAAGTCCCTAGAGGGCACGATGAAAACAGAAACAAAAGTACCAAGTTAGGTTATTCCATAGAAAATGCTTGCTTTGGGACATAATTTAAGCAAAACCATCTTCTTGTTTCCTTTTGTAGGAGTTGCCAAAAGACTGGGGCCAATGAGCAGGGGGCAAATTGTCCTCAGCTGTTCCTTCTGTCAGGTCAGCAGGGCAGATTCATGGATTGATTCCTTCTGGTTCTTTTCCTTCAGTTTGCCTCCCCAATCTGATTTCTTGCTCCCAAACACAGAACTGATTATCGTATATCTCTATGGTTGCTTGGCCCCCCACCCTACTCTATGTACTGCTAGTGTCTGATTCCTATATTACCTCAGCCTTGCCCTGGTTCCTTACACTTACAACAGTTCTCAACTGTTTTCCATTAGCGTACTAAAAAAGTTAAAACACCTACAATGTTATCACCAACCATCTGTACTGCTGATACCAATAAATCAGGTAGTTTCCTATAGACAGGTAAGGTGATTTATTGGTCTGGGTCTGTTTCACTTAAAGCATATTAGTGCAGAAGAACTGAAATATTTAGAGGAGGCCACTTTCCTTGGTGAACTTGATATTTTCCATTACTACATGAGTGATTTTTTAAAAATGGTGCAGCGAATGTCATTGCATTCAGAGTCTCAGTTTAGAAAGAAAGGTTGCATTGACTTGATGTCCCACTGTTTCTTCTCCTCTGTGACACAGAATCCAACAGGTACAATCTTTCAAGGTGTGGATAGGGAACCTAGCTGTACCTGTTGAATGCTTTCTGCCATGCAATTGTTAAAACAACAATTACTAGTCAATTAGCAGAATGTAAACATATGATCTTACGGAAGCTGCCTTATCAAGGCCTTTCTCAAACCCTGCTTTCTCTCTGCTCCACTACCTTGTACGGAATATTAGTAACAGCCAGACTAGAGACATTTTAAAGAGACCAAAATTCAAGGGAATGAGCTGCAGCAGCTAGGCTCAAGATGTGGCATTTCTGAGCAGTCCTGTAACAAAGCAGGGCTGCATTTCCCAAACAGATTGGGAGAATGACAGAGCACACTAGGAAAGCTTTAGGAAACTTGAGTTTTATCTGTGGCTTTGATTTAAGCTTTGAACCCCTTGTCATAGAAAACCTTGTACATTCTGTTGTACTGGCAAAATTCTTCCATACACAGCATGGTAGCAGTGCCTATAGCTAATTCTGTGAACAAGGAAATAGTGTTGTCACTGGGGAAAAAATGGGGGTTATTTTCTTCTCTGAAGGGTCAAGGTGGCCCATAATCTTCTGCTGTCACAACATGTGGTCATGTTTGGGGGAGGTTGCCTCTTTTATGTCTTATCAACAAGCAGATATCATATGGATCCACTTGACCACCAATTACATGATTTGCCCAATAGTCCCCCCCCTCCGCTTATTGGTGACTCCTTTGCATTTAGTTTCTTGGGAACGATGTGTCAGAGTGGGTCTATACTAGATGAGATGCCGACATGGCTCTTCCTGCAGCCTTTCTCTTTATTATTATTTCAAAACAGCCATTGGGGGTGGGAGGTGGACTGTGATCATGGTAAAGAGCAATTCGGCCCTTTCTCGATCTGCTCTGTGACCCACAGGCTCTGTGCATATTTGTTGATGCACATTCCTGGAACAAACAATAGACCAAGTGGGTGTTTTAAACCATGTAAATAGCACAGAGCACAAGCTTAACACTCCTTTCTGAAGCACCGTAATCCCGATGCATTTGGGGCAGATGTGCAGCTGCTTTTAACTAAGACACACACCCAGGGGAATTGCTGAATCCTCTCTAGTTCATTGAAACATACCTGTTCCGATAATACTCTCTGTGGTCTCATGCCAGGTTATGGACCAATCCCAAGTCTGTTTGTAGTGCATTGCCTGTCAGGCTGACAGGCCAAGGTGGCATAGCTGCAGGCAAGATTCTGTTTTGACTCTCTGTTTTCATTCTCTCACTTTCCTTGTTCCACACCTGCTGTGGGCTGGGTTTTATTTATTTACACTCTTTGAGTTTTGAACTGGATCATTGTTCATATACCATACATGGGGTTGCCAACAGGCCTGGAGAAAAAATGTCTTATTTCTTTACTTCTTATTTATCATATGGCAGAGTTACACACAGGAAGCAGACAATAATATAAAATACATAATCAAGTTGATGCAATGGATATGCAGACCGATTGGGCAATATAAATATTAATATCTAAATTTTCAATCCACTCAATCACAGCTGGGGAGAGTTCAAAGAGCTCCATCACATCACCCTGGAAAGTATGACGCTCACATTTCAATTCACTCAATCACAGCTGGGGAGAGTTCAAAGAGCTCCATCACATCACCCTGGAAAGTACGATGCTCACATTCCTGTGGCAGATAGAAAATAGTTTGGCGGGCTGCACCACAATCACATTGCGATCCTGGTATTTTGCTCCATTTAAACAACAGGTCTGCACAACTACCAAAACATGTTCCTATTGTATTAGCTGTCTTCCATGCTTTATGTGGCAAGCCAAATCCTGCAGGCTTCTCATTGGTGTTTATCAGGTTATAGATATTGGGTGGAACTGATTGCATCCATGTTCGCAACCATTCATTCCCTAGATTGAAATTTTGTGATGGCAGGATTTGTGCAGATCTTATTGCTGGGTGTCACGATCTTAGTCTAGATAGGCCCGTGTCAGCCATCTCTTTGTGGATGGGCAACTCTAAATTTTCAGTGATCTTTCTATATTCACAAAGAAGAGCATCTTGTCTTTGGAGATGCAGGGGAATTATGTGGCACAACATGAGTAGCCAATAGGTCAAAGTGGGTTTAATACATCTGCTGATGGTTTACATTGTTGTATTGAGTTGGACATCAAGTTTGTGGACATGGGGCTGTTGAGTCACACTGAAGCACCATGAGAGCCAGTTTGAGGTAGTGGTTAAGTGCGTGGACTCTAATCTGGGAGAACCGGGTTTGATTCCCCACTCCTCCACTTGCACCTACTGGATGACCTTGGGCAAGTCATAGTTCTGTCAGAGGTGTTCTTGAAAAGAGCAGTTTCTGTCAGAGCTCTCTCAGCCCCACCTACCTCTCAGGGTGTCTGTTGTGGGGAGGGGAAGGGAAAGGAGTTTGTAAGCTGCTCTGAGACTCCTTTGAGTATTGAAGGGCAGGGTATAAATCCAGTCTCTCTCTCTTCTTCTCTTCTGTTCTGCAGTACTATACACCATCCCCAAAGCTGAGCACCTAAGTATTGTAGCAGATGCACCCCAAATTGTACCACATAATTTTTGGAGAATGCTGGTTTGCATTCATATTTTCAATGCTGCATTGGTAAGATGGTGTTTATAGCTCAAGATCCTGACCAGGGTAATGCCAAGGTACTTAGGTGTATGGTTGTGTGTATGTTGGGTGCCATTAGATAGGCATTCAGTTCACAGTTGGCAAGATTGTTATTGAGATGGAAACAGGAGCATTCTGTTTTTCATGGACTGGGAATAAACCACCATTTACAGTAGTAGTCAGCCAAAATTTCAAAGTCCCTAGTCAGTATATCTTATTTCTTTAACAGAGGCCTAATGGGATGTTACTTACCTGGTGATGTTATTCAGGGGTTGTTTCGTAGAAAAAGAGCTAGGGGAACTCATTAGCATAACTCATTAGCATATGCCACACCCCCTGACATCACCGGAAGTGTGTCATAAGGCCACACACCCCGCCCCCAACGGCCCCGGCCACTGCCGCCGGCCTTGCAGCTCCACTGCCGAGCCCCATGAGAGGCCCGGCGGTGGACCTGCTAGGCCGGCGGGAGTGCAAGGAAGCCCCGGGAAGGCCCTCCCTGGCCCCAGGCAGGCAGGAGTGGGGAGAGGCAGGGAGGAAGCAACTTATTCTCCCTCTTCTCCTGCCTCCTCCTGGCTGAATGAGGGCCGGAAGCGGGGCGGCCGGAAGCAGGGGGCGGGGCTTCGTCATGTGCCCCGCCCCCGTACCTCACCCGGGGGAACTGTGATCCCCTGCAATCCCCCCCCAAAATGACCTTTGATGTTATTTATCCCCATGCCATGAATTTTTCAGCTGCTCATTTCCACTCATTAAGACTCTATTAAAGGGATAAGACATTTTTCTCCAGGCCTGTTGATAACCACAATGTTAAAACAGGCAAAATATAGATGCTTTAATTAAGAATCATAAAAATATGTACTGCTACTTAAATAATCCCTCCAAATTAGAACTGAGGTTATAGGGTAGGTCTTAACTAGTGTACACCCCACTGCGTTTATTTTATACAACTATCTTGGTCAGAATAACTCCACATGTACCTTTTACTGCAACCTGGATTCCAATAGCTCCAAAAAGTGGTCTTGGTTTGTTCCTATAAACTTGAGTAGAGTGACCAACCTCTCAGGCAGTTGCTGTGACTGTGCGAAAAAGTAGCATAGTATGCAGACAGTAGACTGAGGTCCTTCTATTCTGAATGAAAACCATTAGGTAAACTTTGGACAATCATTAGTCTAACAAAAGAACAATCAGCCACCCGAGGCCAGGTCAGACCCGTAGCTACTGTGAGGCCCACGGGGCCCAGCCCCCTAGTGGTTTTTATGGGCCTCCCTCCCTGAGCCTTGGCTCCCCCTCCCCCCGGGCCTACTCCCTTGGTTGCCTGACGGCCTGTCGGTGGGGAGGACGGGGGCGACACAAGCAGCAGCAGAGGCACAAGAAGCAGCAGAGGTGATGAGGCTGGGCTGAGAGAGAAGCCAGGGCAGGCAGTGAGCGTGAATGGTGGGGGAGAAGCCTCCATCTTGGGTTGCCACCAGATGCTTGCCACCCTGCCCACAGCCAGGCAAGGCAAGGAGTCGGGCAGGTGCCTCATCTGACCTTTGCCAAGCACACCCAGCTGTGCTCCTGTACACCAATGAGCCCACATGCTGCACTTTCACGGCCAGCCTGACCACTGCACACCTCACCTCACTTGGCCCCAGGAGGGAGCCGAGGGTGGAGGTTAGGCTGCCCCTGGTGTGGCGACACGGGAAGGGACTCTGGGGTTCCTTGGAGAGGGAAGGAGTCAGACGTTCCACATTGGAGGCCTGCCATTGCTGGGGGGAAGCTGCCCCCCCAATTTAATTAGCTGGCAGGCCCCCTCACAAAAAAAATCCCTAGCTATGGGGCTGGGCCAGGTTAGGAAAAAAGTTATGTTTTTACCTACATGCTTGCTGACTGTTTATAAATTCCCTGTGGCAAAGGCACTTAAAAGAAAACTTAGCAATTATGGGAGAATATTCAGGTGAAACAATAAAGTAGCAATGTTTTCAGACAAATTAATCAGAGATAATAGAAAATCCCTAACAGACTGCCAAGTATTTTCCTTTATAACAAATATTTCCAAACTGTTAAATTCAGGTAACTCTCATGTCCTAATTTACAGCTATTCAGTAAACATCAGCCAGTCATTAATGTGACAAAAGAATGTTAGAAAAGTGAGGGAACTATTTAATTCTCACATCCAGAACAACAGGCTTCAATATTGATGTCTATTTTCTTCTGTCAAAGATTTCTGTACATTGAACTGTCAGCTAAGCTGCCATGAGTGTGGAGATATTTTCTAATTGCTTTGCATTCCTTCCCATGCGCTTAATTGCTTCAGAGCCGCAACACTTATCTTTGAAGTTGTACTGGTGGAGATTGTGGTGTCTATCATCCATGGGAGCTTCTCCGTTCCCAGCTTCACAACCGTTAGAGAGTCTTGCAGTCTCCCGCGCAAGGGAGCCCACCTAATTGGTTATTGCTGGGGGGCGGGCCATACGAATGCCCTATATCCTATTATGCACACAGGTAGCCCGCCATTCCTAACAGTGTTCATGTTATTGCATGTATGGCTTTTCAATAAAAGTAAAACCTTCCTGGAAGCGTGTACTTCGTTGTTTGGCTGTGGGTCCTGACATAACAAGTTATATAGCCTCAACTTCATTCCTCAGCTTAAAACAACCTACTGAAGCCACCAAAGTTCATGTTGAACCAGTGAACAAGAAATTCTTTTACACTACTACAATACTCCTTTTTTTTGTTAGAATTAGTTCAATAGTCATTAGGGAGGAATGGAGAATTTGACTATTCACAATCTGTAGGATGGAGAAGATGTGTTTTGCTTTGGTGTGTTGTTTATTGAAGCCAGGATGTAATAGTGAATGGTCAGAAAAAGAGAATGTGGAAAATATTTGGACAGTGGGGACATCTGCTGTCCTTTATTACTCTTTGGTGATTCCAGAGAATCTGCTGTTTGAGGAACAACAGTGTTTTAGGAGAAGTCACAGGGAATATTGGACTCACCCATCTCATGTAAGCAGATCAAAACTCCTAAATTTGATGGATGTAAGGCTTGTGAAGTCTGAGATTCATATTAAAACTGTAAAAACTCTCATATCAGGAAACCAAAAGAAACTTTCCTCATTACTGAAAGAGCTTCCTACTTAAATTGTATGTTTAGAGATTTCAGAAATGCTGTGTACCCGCTGGATTTTGCTTTTTTAAAATATCTTTAATTCAAAGCAGCCACCCCTTATCTTCTTCAGTGAGATGATCTCAAATGAAACAGAGTGGTTTTCATGGAAGAGATTATAGATTTATTTATAAGCCGTAACAAATAAATAAAATAAAGATGTGCATGACTATTGCTTCATTTTGGGTTAAAAATTCCCAAAGGCAGATTAGGAAAAACACAGTAATTGTTTAGCTGGTACTTTATAAGGGGTGATCAGTACTGGGCTAGCAAAGGAGTTAGCTTTTTCTCTCTCTCAAGGATACCGATTCATCACCTCTGTTTCATATCCCGCCAGACAGCAATGCTAAATTTCTGGAAATGCCACCAAGCCACAGTTCCAGGCAGGCCATACTTAGGAATGCCAGCCTCCAGGTGGGAACTGGGGATCCCCTGGAATTACAGCTCATCTCCAGACTACAGAGGCCAGTTCCCCTGGAGAAAATGGATGCTTTGGAGGGTGGAGTCTATGGCACTGTACCCCATTGAGGTCCCTATCCTCCCCAGGCTCCACCCCCAAATCTCCAGGTTTTTCCTAACCTGGAAACCCTGTGCCCCCCGATACCCGCTGGTGGCCCGGGGGGGGGGGGAACATGGCAGCCCTAGCCATACTTCCTCCTTTTCTAGAATGTGACTTAGGCCCAAACTGCAGCTTTAATCAACAGCAACATGCTAGGCATCTGCAAACTCAGTCACAGGTTGACAAACTGTTGTGGTGAGCAACTCACTGTACATTTCCAATTATATTCCTCAAGTGATAACAAAGCCATAGAGAGAGTGAGAGAGATTTCATTGGTATAGGGGAAATTTCTAAAACTGCATAGGGAGCTACTTCATATAAATTGCTTTTCATGTTTTAGCAGCATGGCACACCACACTTTCTATGTGTGTATGGCTGTGTATGTGCCTTCTCTATGTCTGTATTGAAGCTCTTATAAAATCACTGTGGTACCTTGCTAATTTCATCACTCTGTATATTTTGAATCACCTTTGAACGTCACAGAAGATGTCTCTTTTATTTTCCAAAGGGAGGTCTGAGGATTAATATGCATGTAGACAGTGCCTGTTAAAGGTACTGTTATGGGCCTTTGTGCAAATACATTTTTACACGGCTTTTGAAATACAGATCATGTAAATATGTATCAAGGGTCTTTTTAAAAGCCAGATTGTTGACCTGGCAGTTTGTAAAGGGTCCTCTGAAGCCATTATGGAGTACATTGTCACGTGAATACTTATTTAGGAAATTTTTAAAATCTGTATTAGTAGTCTCAGGAAAAATAGAAAAGTGTACAGTGCAGTGACTTTGCTTTGGAAATTAATCTTACCCTTTTTTGCTTGTCCTATGTAGAGTAAAATCCCTTCTGCTTCAGTGATTTTCTATATAATAGAAATGTTTGAAATCTTGCCTGCATCCTAGCAAAGTAAGCAGGCTATCTGATTGATAGCACAGCTCTTTCCACAGCAGAAAAACAACAACCTAACACTGAGTTCACAAACATGTCTACAGCCAAATATTAACCATGGTTTCTTGAGAGTAAAGTCTCACTGATTTCAAAGTGGCATATATGAAAGTGAGTTTCCAAGGAGCAGACACCAGTGTTTGACCAGAGGGGTGGTGTTGATGACTTCAGCCATAACCCTTAGAGCCTTTGGTGTCATTGTGCCAGCCCCTTTGTTTAAAGGAAACACCAGAGGCTATTGGCAGGGCTGGAAGAATTCCAGCCAATTGGGAGGCTACTTTGGAGTAGGTGCTGTGACTTGCATAGTTTAAGAACACACGCACACAGGGAGATGCAGAGAGTATGAGTATGCATAGAGAGAACAATAGAGAATAATGAGAATGAGCTCGTGAGTGCAGGGTTTTGGAATTCCCAATCAATGGCTAATAGGGATGGACACGAACCAGGAAAATGGTGGTTTGTGGTGATTCATGGTTTGATTACATGAACCACAAACCATGAACTTTGATAACTTTTCCCATTTCCCGAACCAGTTCATGGTATATTCAGTTTGTGAGTTTAGGAGGTGGTAGAACAGCCCCCTCATGAGTTAGAGACACCAGGCTCCCCTCCACCAGTTGTCCAAATTTGGCAAAGATTGGATTTGGGATGTCTGAGTTATAGCTCCCCAAGTCAGGTGCCCCCAGGAAAGCTCAGCTCTAGCCTCACCTTAAATCTGCCATGCGGCAAGCAATTCTTTCTAACTCGCTCTCACATGACGACTAACTCTTATCTCGTCCTGCTGCAAAGTGAAAGCAGCTGAGTCAGGGTGTGATACACACACACAATCTGCTCCCATACAGCAGAATGGGAGCTCTGTGGTTGGCTCCCAGAGCTGCCAATCAAGCTATGGACAACTGCTATGGGTGTTTCTAGAACTCTCCACAAGTCCACATTGACTAGGAATTGATTGAATTGGCACCAGGCTGTCTGGAGAATGAACCACTCTAACAAACCAAACAAGCCTCCAGAGAGAAAAGGCAGTTAATGTTTTGAGTCCGGAATGACACAACCAAACAAACCAGTTCAAAATGAACCACAAACTGGCCTGGTTCATGCTCAAACTGCAGTTTGCTTGGTTTGTGCCCATCCAAGCAATTGTGCCTTGAAAACCCCACAAAGTCGCCATAAGTTGGCTGCTATTTTTGGCACTTTCCACCACCACCAAGAGGAGCTAGGAAACAGCAGCAGAGGTTCTTTGGAGGACAGAAGGAAGCAGCCATTTTGTTTCCTTCACTTTTAGTAGCTGGAATGTTCAATAAATATCTTCATTATGTTCAGTCATTTAGAGGAAGCTGTGGCTACCCTATGGGGGGAAAGAACCTCTACTTTGAGTTGGAAGGTGCTATTTCTCTGAGTATGCTATGAAGGGGAGAGTAGCTGTGTACCCACACCTTCCTACATATTATTTAGTGGGAAGACTGATTACCTTCTTTGAAGTCCTGTAAAAAGTAGCCCATTCCTCCACCCCTTTTTTATCTATTTGAGCAAGCCAGCACCTTTCTGCTTTAACCCACCCCCACCTTTGTGCCAGGGGAAAACAGAATGATATATGTAGGGGTGACAGATGTGAATCACTTGAACACTGACTGTGTTATAGAATATTACCCATGAACAAGGTTCCATCTGTCTTAGCAAATATAGGTGGATCCTGTAGAAAACTTAGATGATGATCAAAGATCTGAATTGTTATAAAGCACTGTTAGATGAGATTTACTGGCTCTGTTAAATTTGTGCATTTTGCATTTTAAAGACTGAATGCAACAGTTATTGTAGCCCCATAAAGTACCCTCCCCAGTTATAAAAAGGATGATGGTAGTTCAGTTGTCAGCTACTTTGTTGGGCTATAATTATGATTTTAAGCATTTGGGTATCAGAGATGTGATATAAATGCTAATCACCAGGCACCTTTCAATCAATAATATGGGGTCAGTATTGATGTCACCTTTTGAGATCTTACGTAGCGAAAGATGTAAAGCTAATGTGTTATATAGATGATATTTAGAGAAGCTACTCCTCCCCTGATCACATGAACACTTTGCCTGATGGAGGAATAGGAGACACTGGGAGGCTCTTGATGTTCACCATATGAGGCAGTGTTCTGTAATGTTTGGAGTGTTTGGCTGCAGCAGGGGAATCTTCAGCACTTCAGCAGCAGGGGAATCTTCAGCACTTCACACATCGTGTTGCACAGATGTTTTAACAATTTGTATACTGGAATTTTATGTAAACTATTTTGAGCATTTTTAGAGGAAATTCAGCCCTATGGCATGCCTCATGAGGGCCGCCTTTGCTCACCTCGTGCTCGGACCAAGTAGCAGCTCCAAGCATGATGCAGGATAGACGGCCTTTTTTTGCGAGCTTCGGGCTTACCTGGGAGGCCGGAGGCAGCAGCAGCGGTCCGGGGGAAGCGGCGGCTGGTTCCTGGTGTGTGGTGGTGGTGCTCTTCTTTGGCGGCTCTGTGCACCAGGAGTGTTGGGGCCGGGGAGCGGTTGGCCGCATCAGCAGCAGGAGCAGCGGGCCACATAGGTGGCAGGAGCATTGAGGCTGCATCAGTGATGGACCGTTGGGGCTGCAGCTGCATAGGCAGAGGAGTCAGGGGCTGCTGCGGAGTTGGCGGCCACATCGGGGGCTGTGTCAGAACTGGAGGGCGCATCAACGGCCACGTGAATGTCAGGCTGTGTTGGCAGCCAGGGGAACATCGGGCCTGTCAGCAGCCTGCTTGTTGGGACTGTGGTGAGACGTGCAGCTGCAGGGCAGTCCTTGGTGGCCTGCCCCAATGTGTTTAAAACAAGAGCACACAAACATTATACTAATAGGAGACACAGGGTTCTTTTTGGGGGGGAGCCTTGTCAGGGCCCCATGATTTTTAGAGGCTGCAGTTGGTGAGGCTGCATTATTGCCACTCCCCCAGATGGGCCCCCACCCTGCTTGTTACTCGGGGGGGGGCTTTGGATTTTGTGTATCCACTCCCACTGAATGCATCCAGGAGGGTTCAGGTGGTGAGTGGGTAGCAATATTGGTATAGACAAGGCCAGCCCCTCATAGGCTGGCACTGGTGTGGGGGCCCTCTTTTGGTGGAGGCAAGTATTGCATTTCTGCCTTCACTGAAAGAGCCGCATGGTGTGCAGGAGGCCATTTTGGTAGTTTACTGCAGTGGCCATTTTAGGTTAGTGCTGAGGGCGGCCATTTTATATATACACCAATTAGGCAGCCATTTTAGGTGGGGTTCATAGTGTGTAGATCCCATACATTGGCGGGGAGTGCTAGTTTTGACACAAGTCTGGAATCTTAGGCAGTTTCAACGGTGGTATGGCGGCTAGGAAGGGCCAAAGAAAATCAAAAGGCAAGGGGCCTGCTCCAAAGGGGCCTGTGCCTAAAGTCCTCAGGCAGGGCTTGGGGAATGTCCCTTCTTCTTCTGAAGATGAGGAGGAAAGGGCAGAGCAGCAAGCTGTATTGGACAGGTTGGCTGCCCTGGAGCAAGCTAGGGGAGCTGCGGCTACTGCCCCCCAGCAGGCGGCTGCTGAGTCTGACTGTAGAAAAGAGAGCTAGGTGGAGAGAAAGAAGTTCAGGGAGGAGGTTCTTAAGCATCTTTCTTCTATTGAATGCAGGCCTGCTAATGCTAGGCTTGGTGCTGAGATGGATACTGGGGCAGCTGGAAGAGCAATCGTTGAGAAGGAGGCAGTGCCAGTGGAAGTCATGGATACTGAACAGCCAGGGCCCAGTGGTAGGTGGGATCCTGCATTGCAATATAGAGTGATGTGGCTGTGGGGACCTTGGGGTCAGGGAGCTGACCCCCCCTTGGGCAAGCCCTTATGAAGCTGTGTCAGTGTCCCTTTGGGGACACTGCCTTACCTTTAGGTGATTACCTTTTACCTGCAACACAAGAGGAGATTTGTAAAGGTTGACCTCTTTAGCCTTATTTACAGGGATTTAAAGGATAAAAAGGAGCTGGATGACAAAGATAAGGAAATTCTAAAAAAGAGAAAGGTTGACCGGACGTGGGCTAATTGGCTGCCAGGTTATTTAATTTATGCTGGAGTGTTATCACATTCTCAGCCATGGAGGGCCATGGCACTGTTCCAGTATTTGGACATTATTTACAAAGCCTGTACAGGTTTTCCTGGCGTGGCATGAATGCAGTATGATGAGGAATTCAGAATGCGAGGAGCCATGAATCCCACACTTCCATGGGATAGAATGCATCCTCGTCCTTGGCTCCAGATTATGTCCACGACTGGTCACAATTCGGGTGACTGTTTGCATAGTTGGCACACAGTGCATCGCTCGCAAGGAGCTACTGCTTTCCGTGGTGCCACAGGGCAGGTGGTTCAACCCCGCTTGCTCTGTTGGGAGTTTGGCTCCAGAGGGGTCTACAATAGAAAAACATGCCCCTACAGACATGAGTGCCCTTTGTGTGGGGGATCCCACTCATTCCCTACATGTCCTAGAGGGAGACCCCGCAGGAGTCAGCGGCCAAGAGGAGGGGATAGTTCATCCTCCTCTGCTGGAAAAGGGTCCCAGCCCAATAAAGCTGAAGGCACTTGAAGCTTGGCTGCGATTGTACCCTAGGGAGGAGGATGGAGTTTATTTGCAAGAGGGTTTCACTGTTGGATTTCATATTCCTTTTCACGGTCTGAGAGCCCCATTTATGGCCTCTAATCTTAAATCAGTTAAGGGCATGGAGTTGGTGGTGAGGAAAAAGATTGCAAAGGAATTGGATGAGGACCGTGATTTGGGCCCATTTTCTTCCCCACCACTCCATAATTTGAGGGTTTCACCTCTTGGGATCGTGCCTAAGAAGGCCGTGGGTGAATTTCGATTAATTCACCACCTTTTGTATCCGTGAGGTGAGCCAGTTAATGATGCCATTCTGGATTATATGTGCACGGTGAGGTACACCTCATTTGACCAGGCAGTTCATGTTGTGTGACACTGTGGTCGTGGGGTGGAGTTGGTGAAGTGCGGTATTAAGTCTGCGTTTCGCCACCTCCCCGTGCATCCAGATGATTTTGTGCTGTTGGGTTTCTCTTTTGATGGCCAGTACTTTATGGATAGGGCTTTGCCCATGGGATATTCTGTGTCATGCGCCACGTTTGAGCGCTTCAGTTCACTCCTGGAATGGGCATTGAGAGCAAAAATGGGCCTTCAGGATGTCACACACTATTTGGACAATTTTCTTTTTGTGGGTCCACAAGGAACAGGCAAATGCACTCAGCTCTTAGTGGGGTTTCAGCAATTAGCTGATGAGCTGGGAGTTCCTTTGAATCATGAAAAGACCGAGGGCCCTGTGCAGAGGTTAGTTGTTCTAGGGGTGGAGCTGGATACTGAGGATCAAACATCCTGCTTGCCACTTGATAAAGTGGAGCATCTGCAAGCCCGTCTTAGTTCATTTTTGACACAAAAGAAGGCCACCTTACGGGAAATACAACAGCTTGTGGGGCATCTCAACTTTGCGTGCAAAGTGGTTGCCCTGGGGCAGGCCTTCTTGTGGAGACTCCCGCACCACAGAGTGTGTGTTAATAGCTCTATGCATGCTGATCTCACGGTTTGGCATGAGTTCTTTAATGGTTTGGCTTCCTTTAATGGAGTGTCCTTTTGGAGGGAGGATTTGAAGCTCGAGGCTGAGCTCCAGGTCACTTCTAACGCAGCAAGGTCTCAGGGCTTTGGAGTTTATTTCCGTAAATATTGGTGCATGGAGGAATGGCCTGAGGAGTGGGTTTCAGCTGGGTTAACCAGGGATCTTACATTTTTAGAGTTCTTCCCCATTCTAGTGGCGGTTTGGCTGTGGGGAGATGAATTGGCAGATAACACGGTGCACTTCTGGTGCAACAATTTGGCAGTTGTCGACATCATCAATTCCCTCACATCCAAATAGCCCAGAGTAATGGGCCTGGTCCGCGCATTCATGCTGTGGTGCCTTAGGCTCAACACATTATTTCTAGCTAGGCATGTGCCGGGGGTGGATAATGGGGTAGCTGATGCTCTCTCTCACAAACAGATGGTGAGGTTTTGTCAGCTTACTCCAGACGTTGATCTTCTGCCGGCAAGGATCCCCCTGGAACTATGGCAGGTTGGAGGGCCTAGGCTTGCAGGGCGATAGGCCTCGCCATTGCCCCTAGCCAATTCAAAGAGTTTAGGAAACAGAAGGGTTATCCTAAGGTCTGGCCCATTACGGTGGTGCAGCTTATCCATTATTCTGTTTCCTTGAAGGAGGCAGGTTTGTCTGTGAGCTCCATACGGGGACATCTTTCTGCCCTTGCATTTGCCAGCAAGGCTCTAGGTTTTTAGTAAGTCACTGGTGACTTTCAAATTAGGAAGATGCTAGAGGGTTGGACTCAGGAAAAGGGGGATTTGAAGGACCAGAGGTGTCCTATTTCACCGGCAGTGCTCAAAGGGTTGCAAGCAACCTGTACAGGCCTTCCTCAGAGCTTTTAACCTAAGGAACATTTGATTGGGAACATTTGGCTGTACAATCTCAGAAGAATATACAGTTGACCAGAGAGAAGTACCACTGGACATGTGATTACACTGGAGGCTTCATTTGTATTTTTGTATTTCTTTTCCTTGCCCAGTGGTTAAACTTTGGAACAACTGGTTTCTGGTCTTTATTCCATATTTTGTATATGTAGGATTGTATGTATTTTTGCATATCAGCCAATATGTTCTGTCTGTATTAGACCTCTGAGGAAGGCCTGTAAAGGCCGAAACGCGTTAGGTCTATCTTATTAGCCCTTGTATGTTTATGTTTTTGTATTTGTATATGAGATTTGAATGGGCCCTTGTTTGTTATTTTAATTTATGGTGAATAAATACATATATATTTTGTATGTTTTAGAGTTTTAGAGTTGGCCCTTTTCTACTCTTGACTAACCTTTTTAGGTTCTGCCTGCCTTTTCCATGCAGCCTTGCTGCTTGCATTTTTTGGAGCGCTTAGAGTAAGTGCGCTGGTAGCGCTGTCCAAGACTGACCAGTCGGGCAGGGCATTGCACAATAGGGATCTCCAATTTATAGGTAAGGAGGCACACATTACAATTAGGGGTTCCAAGACTGACCAGCAACATAAAGGGTCAGTGGTTATGTTGGGTGTCTTTTCTGTCATGGAACTCTGCCCGGAATTGGCTTTGTCTCAATACATGGCTTTAAGGGGCAGAGTGGATGGATACCTCTTTATGCATGCAGATGGGAGCCCACTGAAAAAGCACCAGTTTTGGGCAGTTATGTCCCAGGCTTTGGGATTGTTAGGCCTTTCTGGAGTGAAGTTTGGCACTCACTCATTCAGAATAGGTGCAGCATTCACAGCAAGTCAGCTGCTTATAAAAGTTATGTGCGCCCCCTTGCTATATTATGAGATTGCTGTTGTTTACATTGTTGGGTTCCGGATTTCACTGTTGTTTCTTCTTAGGTGCTGTGTTTTGTGGCAGGAGACGGATTCTCATCTCTGGACACAGCTACATCTTTTGGGCGGCTCATAGGACCAATAGATTGGCCATTGGCTCGCATCTTGGCGTCAGCCAGTGGGCTACTGTGGAGCGGAGGGGGAGCCGGGGCCTATGCTGGATCGGCCTCCTCCCTCTTCTGTTTGGGGACGGGACCTATGCTGGGTGGGCCTCCTCCCTCTTCTGTTTGGGGACCGCTCTCACTCTCCACCCCAGGTTTCGGTCATTCACCTGGGAGGTAACGACTTGGGATTCCTGAAGGCGAAGGCCTAGTGCTGCAAGCCCAGGATGACCTGAAGTTCATTCAGTGCAAATGGCCAGACACAGTAATTGTGTGGTCTGCCATGATTCCACGCCTAGTATGGCGTAGCGCTTGGGATCCCAAGGGGATTGAGAGAGCTTGGCACAAGGCCAATGAGGAGCTCTGGAATATTTTGGAGGTTGGGTTGGGCCACTATTTGCCTCACCCCCAGATTTGGCTTGATTGCCCAGACCTGTACAGGGGTGATGGCATTCACCTTTCCGAAAAGGGAAATGACATTTTCCTTCAGGATTTACAGCAAGGGCTTAGATTAGTATTAGGTATTTGAGTGGGTGCAGGGGCCTAAGCAGAGGCTTGGCCCTTGTGGTGGCAGAATTAGGTTCAGATAAAGTTCATGTGGCTCGGTAAGCACCAATCAGCAACCCTGTGGGGGAGTATAGGGGTCTGACAGGATAACCCTTGCGGTCATGCAGCCAGGGATGATGATTGTAGACTGTCTTTGGGGATGGCCATGATGGATCCTCTGCGCAGACCGTGCAGTTGTGTTGAAGGGATCCTCAAGGTGCATTCCAATCACTAGTTGGTCAAGATTGCAAGTGACTTGCAGTTGGCCCATTGTACGATAAGGATGGGGCCAATGGTGATTCCAGGCCTCGACTGTGCCGCTGTTCACTGTTTGCCCTTGCCGTTACTTTCATTATGTTAAATAAAGTGGCCTTAGTTTTATCCAACCTTGGTTGTCTGACTCTTTCTTCCTATGCCCTACATGAAGCAGCCAATGGCATTCCTCATAAGGGCCGCCTTTGCCTCCTCGTGAGGAGGAAGGGGGAAGGGCTGCAGTTGCAGTCTGGACTCCTAAAGGGGGAGCGGAGCCGGCACCACTTTTAACAGCCAGCTGCGCTCTCCCCTTCCTGTTGCTCACCTCGTGCTCGGCCCACCCACCGACCCTGTCTGTAGTGTAAGCATAAGCTGGTTGCCCCATTGAAGGGGGAGCCGGGTAGGATTTTTTTGCCACTTCTCTGATTGGCAGTTGAGAAAGGGTGTTTTTTTGCCTACCCTGCACTGCTGTCAGTGGATTGAGGAATTGGCTTGGAATGGTGCCATGTGATCGATTTGTCACTTTATTCAGGGAAGAATTAAGTCTTAGATATAGTTCATGTGGCTTGGTAAGCACCAATCAGCAACCCCGTGGGGGAGTATAGGGATTTGACAGGATCACCCCTGCAGCCGTGCAGCCAGGGATGATGATTGTAGACTGCCTTTGAGGATGGCCACGACGGATCCTCCGCGCAGACCATGCAGTTGTGTTGGAGGGATCTTCAAGGTGCATTCCAATCGCTGGCCGGCCAGGTTGCAAGCAACTTGCAGTTGGCTCCAACCTGGGGCCTTTTCCTCAATTCCAAGATTGCAAGTGACTTGCAGTTGGCCCATTGTACGATAAGGATGGGGCCAATGGTGACCCCAGGCCTTGACCGTGCCGCTGTTCACTGTTTTCCCTTGCCATTACTTTCATTATCTTAAATAAAGTGGCCTTAGTTTTATCCAACCTTGGTTGTCTGACTCTTTCTTCCGTCTGGGGGGGCAATGGTATACAGGTTAAAAAACACGCATGGTTACTGTAAAACTCGATTATCTAGGTTTCTGTATTTTACTGAAGGTACATGGATCCAGAACATGGAGATTCCTTTTTATGATCTCTGGGGGAGCATACTGTTGTGAACTTGCATTCTTGGTATCCTTCCTCAGTCCTCCGTGCTTGGTCTAAAATGGCAAGCTTTAGAAGAGCTTGAGCCTGCAACAAAAGAATGGGAATGTTTGTTAACAATTGTAGGTATTACCTCAATGGACATTAATTGTTAGGAAATTGCTCTTTGCCTTCATCTGTGCTTGGCTTGTATGCTTTTAAATAAACCCAGCACCACAAAAGCACTGTAAGTCTGTATTGTGCTCTCCTCCAAAGGGAATCAACCCAGGTAATTTCTAAAACTGGTGCTTCTCACCTCTTGGAGAAGAATGTGTAACAATATCTTATTGACCCTCAGCTTGAAATATGTTCAAATTATAAATAAATGTAATTGTTCTAGAGGTATATCTATATATAATTTTAGGGTCAGGATATCAATCAAGTTTATTTTGCTTAGGTTATTTTACAGCTATGATTTTAAACCATTTGGAGCCAAAAATGGATTTCAGTTGGTGATTTCAACAGGAAAATACCTACTTGAATTTCTTTGCTATGTGTCACTTGCAGTCCCTTAAGCCAGTTCAGTAGAGAGCTAAAATGACAATAGCACTTAACTTATTCATAATCACATCTGTCATTTCCCCACCTGCCCCATGTGCCAAAGATTGTTATGTTTGGCTTTGTGTTATAAATATGCTGCTTCCCCCGACTTTGTGAATGTGCTTTAAACCATTTGTGCCAGGTGATTACTATATTCCTAGAACACAGGGCATTGTCTTGATGAATAGTGGGGTAAATGCTTCAGCAATTTTGCGCATAAATGTGTCAGCTCTCTTTTACATAATGGAGAGAGAAGCCCTTCCATGGACTGGATAAAATAGAGTTTATGAATCATGGCAAAACACGTTTCTTGTGAAGAAGGAGAAAAAAAGAATGTGACTCTTCTTCAGAAACTCCTCAGAAAGCCATATGGATTCCAGCCAAAACACTTGTTCTTTCAGATTCTTCTGTCATTTCAATAGCTGAAAAAAACTTTCAACAATTACCAACCCTCTGTATTTGAAAAGAAACAAAGGAAGATCTTAAAGACAAGATGGCTCACCAGAGATACTACACTTTACAAAGTCCTGTTCACCTAGAGAACTTTGAATCTGATTGGGTATGGGGGAACATCTTAGCTCCTACTTTTTTCAGGAAAAGTGCATGAGGACTCCATAGAGCAGAAGCTGAATTACTTGGTTGCTTTGGAGCCAAGCAGGGATATTTTGGCATCCTTAGATTGTCTTAGAGGTGGATCTCTCTCTCTCTGGCTCTTTCCACACTTTCCTTCCAATCTGTGTTCACCATGGTGTCCTCCAAACAATTCTGCACTAAAATCAAATTCAGCCTTCTTTTTTTCCCCCCCCCCCATTCTGCATTATGTTACCTCCCTTCAGTGGTCAGCCCAGTGTCAGCCCGCTGTTGCTCTGGGTTTTTTGGATGCTGTTTTGCTGTGGAATTAAATTGCCTTGACTCAAACACTGAGAAAATCCAGAATGACAGGCAAATGCAGAAAGTATCTTTCTGATTCCCTTTGCTGGAAAGGAAGGGGTGATTCACGTAATTGGCTAGTATAAATATAGTACATGATCATTGTTTGTTGTTGGTTAAGTATGGGGGGCAGTAGCTTGAGTGACTAAGGCCGAATCTACATATGCATTTCAGAATCAGCTTGGTGCCGCTGTTATCCCATGTGGATTAGAACTGCTGCGCCTCTGCTTTCAAGTTAGCATTAGGGGAGCTGTCCACTTTATCTTTTTTTCAGTTATCTAATCACAATCTATTGCTTATCACTAGATGGCCTCTGAGGGTTACGGGAGTGTTCTGGGACTGGAATGAGAGGCCCTACAGTGGAATGGTAGCCCCTGGGGTTAGCAGTATTCTGGGACTGGAATAACCGGCTCCAGAGTGGAATGACAGTCCAGGGGGTAGGAGATGTGTCCTGGGACTGTAATGATAGGCCTGGCATTCCAGTTCCAGGACACTCCTCTTACTCCAAGGGGATGTCGTTCCACCATTGGGCCTGTCATTCCACTCCCAGAACACAACTGCTACCCCGAGGGGCTGTAATTCCACTCTGGGGTCAGTCATTCCAGTCCCAGAACACTTCTGTTACTCCTAGGGCCTGTCATTCCTACCCCTGTGAACTTAAAAATGAGAAACGCCATGACTACAAGGCAGGAATTGCAACTTTTTGAGCCAAATGCAAGCTCTTACTCAAAAAAGCTGCTGACTGTGCATTGCCCAGTCATATTCAGTGATAATAAATTTAATAAACAGATACATTTCAAATAAAAAATTTTGAGGACTGGTACATAGCGATGCGGCCATGCAGGAATCAAACCAACAATGCCCTGATTTACAGGGCAGGAATTTACTCACTGAGCTAAACACAAGGTCTTGTGTTTTACTGCTGAGTGTGCCTCCTACAGCTCGAAGTAAATCCCCCCCCCCGGTGAACTTAAAAATGTCCCATAAAGGGGAGGGGGTCAAGAAAATAAATGGTTTGAAAGTGGATAGATAAGTTTTGGAAGATAAGATTTGAGGGCTGGTACATAGCTATGAGAAAACAAAGCCAAGCGGGAATAAAATTAGAAATGCCATTTCTGGATTTAAACGTTTTGAGATAAATGCAATCTCTTACTACACCAGTAGTGAACTTAAAAATGTTCAGTCGGTCTGTAAAAGGGGTCAAAAAATAAAAGCTTCAAAAGAAGATAAAATTTAAAAAATTATTTTGGGGACTAGCTAGTAAAAAGAGAAAAGAGTACTGTTGGAATCAAACCACGAGTTACTGCCTAGTTTATTGTGTGCCACTGGTTGAAATTATTTAAGAATTAGCGGAGCAATGGCTCAAAAATGTCTGCATTAGGTTGACAGTGCAATGAAACCCAAAAGGAGGGGTTAGAGCAGCAAAGAACAGCATTCATTTAACCCAGTGCAGAGTGGCTATGACAATGGAGTCACTACAATGGAAACATGCAGACACTGATTTTTATACTGGCACACTGCCAGCATGAAACCGGATGCAAATATAGACAGCTTGTTGAGGGACGGGAGCAAAAATATCAGGAAACAGGCAAGAAACACACATGTGGATTCAACCTGAGTGAAAGTATATGAGGACTGTTTTGCATGTGCAGTATGACTGCTTGATGGTTGAGGAGGCACAGCCTATAGGTTGCTTTTAGTGAAGAGTTGAGAGAGTCAGGCTGTGTCTAAGCTAGAGTCTGTGTCAGCATCTGTTACTCCGTTGGAACCTGAGGGCATCTGGATATGTCTGTCAGCCTAGTATGGTTACTGTTTAAACTGTTACATTTTATCTTTATCTTAAATTTTATTCCCTAACCTTTCCTGTTATAGTGTCTGCAAAATAAAACTTTGTTAAATCTGAATGAAAATTCCTCACGAGTACATGAATGAAAGCAGTGGCTTAAACAGTCAAAAGTTTAAAAAGCAATAAGCCTAAAAGGCTTGAGTACTCCCCCAGGGTATAGTATCATGGATGGTGACCTTCACATAAAGGGGCCTTCATAAGGTTGCCAGTCTCCAGGAGGTGGCTGGAGATCTTCCAGAATTACAGCTGGCGTCCAGGCTACATGGATCTGTTCCCCTGGAAAAATAGCTGCTTTGGAAGATGGACTCTGTGGCATTATACTCCACTGAGGTCCCCTCACCTCCCCAAACCCCACCCTCCCAGGCTCCACTCTTAAAATCTCCAGGAATTTCCCAGACCAGAGCTGGCAATTCTAGGGCTTCAAGATAAGTAAACACCCTGAACTGCCAGTAAACTAGGTCCATGCAGGGGAGAATGGGGACAATCACAAGAGGGTGATAGCATCCAGTACCCCATAATGGACAGACTATACAGTGGCAGGTGGTAGTCGGTTGGAGTAAGAACCTTCTGAACTTTCTTACCCCACCTACCTCAAAGGGTTGCTGTGGGAATAAAATGGGGAGGAGAGGACTGGGCACACTGAGTTCCTTGGAGGACAGGCAGGGAAACCCTGAGAACAGATGTGAGGGGGGCGGCAGACTGTAACCAGTTACTGGACTTGAAACAAAAGTATGTTTCATACATTCCACAGACTGGTGGTGAAAGCACTAGATTCTTCTCAGTACTTTCCAAGACATTCTGGGAAAAAGAGTCCCTTAATTTCTGTTGATGTCATTTGCCCAACTTGTAGTACTGTAGTGTGCTTGAATGAATTTAGGTTTTAATGTTCAATTCTTCAGAGTCTGTGAATCCTGTTGGCTTTGTTTTGAGAATGCATAGTCAACATGGGTCAAATTAGAGAACTGGCATCTTTTGTTTCTGGCTTGATTTCTTCATTTTACTTTCGTACTGAGCAAAAAATGTTTTCAGAATTGATGAGAGCGGGGAAGAACACAATAAAACAGCAATAAAAGCTTGCTTTTGTTCTGTGTTACTTATTTGCACAGCAAGGGGATTGGATGAAGGAAGTACAAATGATTTCAGCATGCTTCATCATTTGTTGCCAAATGTTTTTGAGTTCCCACGCACAGAATTACACATACAACCTTCCCTCTGTTCCAAAAAGTATATTGTAGTGGTTAGAGCAGGAAGAGTCTGGGTTTCAGATTCCTGTTATTTTTTTTAGCTGACACATGAATACATGATGCAGAAGTCCACATTCTCCTCTACTGAACATTAGATCATATGCTTGTTCTCTCTTGGTTACAGCAGACCTGCCAGTTAGAACAGCCAGGCCTCACTTAGATAGGAAATTCTGAAGAGTTATAAAAAAGAGGGAAGTGTGGGGCGGGGGGAGCCTCCCAAAGTAGCCATTAACCCCTTGAGAGTGATGGGGAAAGCAGGAAGCTAGTTTCTGCAGAGATATAAGTGACTGTGAAATCCTGTTTTATTCTATTTGAAATAAGTCTGTCAGTTCTTCAAGGAAGTGCTGCTAGTTCTGAGAACACACTTCTCTTTCTAGAAGGCTGCGGACAAACTCTATTCCAGTGCAGGATGAGGAATGCTTAATCGCACCAAATTAATGGTATTTGCTCTGTAAAGAACATTGTCTCTCAGGACACACAGAAATTTCAGGGTAGTTTCACACATGGCACTAAAAGTGCTTGTAATTCACCACGTCTGTATTGCAGGTTTCTGGCAGAGTTCAGATACTGAGGAACACTTGGATGCTGAAACATGAAATATTTATATATTTTGTGGTGGGTATGCACATTTGTCCTTCCTCCCAGGAGGATGTCACAGGGATTTCCCATTTTACCAGCAACATTCTTTTGAAGTAAGCTGGGGAATTCTGCCAGGCCAGGGTATCCAGAGGGCTTTGTGGTAACAATTTGAACACAGATCTCCTTGTAAATCCAGCACTTTATCTACTCTGTTACACTGATTTATGTGCTCTTAACATGCATATGCAGAGTGTATTGGTCCTGAGGGTTTTTAAAATCTATCTATCTATCTATCTATCTATCTATCTATCTATCTATCTATCTATCTATCTATCTATCTATCTATCTATCTATCTATCAAATCAGCTGTGTGCAATCAAACAAGTAATATATTTGTAATGGTATATTTGGGCTGCAGTTTGGTACACAGTAAGGCTGTGTACCATTGGGTTTATTATGGTTTAAGCTGCTCACCTTCACACCACAATTCAGCCTTTATAAACTTATGCAAACAAAGTTTAAATTTAAATCAGTGGGACTTAAATGCTTGATTTGGGTAGAATGTTCCCAACATGTACAAGATAAAGGCAGATGCCAGTCTGCTACTAATATAGAAATTGAACTGTAATACTATCTGTCCTCCGTATAGATTCTGGCTTTTACCAGTCAGCAGAAAGTGCCACAGGGCATTTCACCCCCTCCTGTCCGCTGGCCACAGCTTTCCTCAACCAACAGAAAGGATGGGTTGAAGTGCCTCCCACTGGGCACTTCATCCCCTTCTGTTTGCTGGCTGCAACTTTCCCTGGCAAGCAGAAAGGAAGGGGTGAAGTGTCTCCCAGAGGACACTTCACCTCCCCTTGTCTGCTGGCTGTCATTTTCCCATAGAGCAGAATGGGAGCTCTTTTATTGGCAGCCAGCGCTATCTGTCAAGCTATGGAGGGCCACTATTGGTGTTTCCATGACTGCATGAAGTCCATCCCCCCTGTTGCTTTGATGATCATAACTGATCTGCACCAGTGTGGCTGTCATGGATGCCACCGACATGCACCACCACAAACCACCTGAACCTCCAAAAACCATGTGGAGGGTCATGGGAGGTTCATTGCACACAAGATCACACGAACCTTCGCTCACAAATCACAAACCAGGCAATTTACATCGCAAATTTAGGTTCATGGGTCAATTCGTGCCCATCCCTAATTACCAGAGGAGAGGCACAACGGCCACTGGAGCCTACATTAATAAGTAATTGAGCACACCTTTTTATACTTGTGCTTTTATAATTTTGCTTACATTCTATTATATATCATGTAGAATTTTGACTAAAAGAGAATCATAGAGAAAGAAGGGCTGCGTGATGCATGCAGAAAACAAACCCTATTCTAGCTGGTAATTGCTGATAGCTTGTTCCCATATGGTGCAGCCCACAGCTAAAACCTTCATGAAAAGCTTTGCCCTCTCTGCCACAACAGTTAAAAGTCTGGGCAGGTGGGGACCAGAGATAGGTCTTTTTCAGTGGTGGCACCGCATCTGTGGAATGCCCTTCCCCTTGAGGCTTGCCTGGTGACTATTCCACTTTTCCTTGGGCATCAGACCAAAACATTCCTTTTTACCCAGGCTTTTAATTAATGGTTGACCTTTTAATATAATAGTCTGCTTTTGGCCTCAGAACAGTGTTAGACTCATTGTAAGCTTCTGGGTGTTTCAAATATTTAGGCTGTGGCTGGGTTTTGAATACTGTGTTTAAATGAATAGCTCTTGTATTGTTTATTTCTAAATAAAGTATTGCAATTAATAAAGTAAGATAAATAAAATAATAATTCCACATGCTCCATCCTACCCTTTTAATTTCCAAATCCCCATTTTGATTGCTGGACTTTTCACATCATTTTGATTTCCTCACACTTAATTTGCCCCATAAAGATTACACATTTTCCAACATTTATATATCAATACATCAGCATTCTATATTATCTGTATTATTATACATATAAATTGTCTGCTTTGTACATATAAATACAATGCATTCGATCTAAAGATAGTTTTCTGCCGACAGAAATCATTTCCATCAGTGTGTGTGGGGTGGTGTCGCTTCCCCTTTCCCACTGTAGCCTTCCACTTTAAGCCAAAATGTTCCTAAAGATTTTCTGTCTCTCAGGACCAACATTTTGGACAAGTTAGTAGGCTGTAGAGGGAGGGGGAGGTAGTATTTCTTGGAGTGATTTGAAGAATGTATCCTGATTTTGGTTAGGAGCATAAATATTAACAATTAGTGTTCTTTTGTTATGTCTTGCTACCATAATTGCCACAATTCTTCCATCATTTTATGTATACACCAGTTCTGGGCATAAATATTCCTTGGCATATATGGCTACACCTTTTTTCTTGTTATTATCTGATGCAAAAAAGACCTTCCTATTTTTCTTGAAATTAGGTATTTACCATCTTCTTTCTTAATATGAGTCTCTTGTATGCACGCCATGTCTGGTTTAATCTTATTTATTTGGTGGTATATCCTTTTTCTTTTTTGTGGGCTATTAAGTCTATT
Organism: Gekko japonicus; assembly: GCF_001447785.1. Classification (NCBI taxonomy): domain Eukaryota; kingdom Metazoa; phylum Chordata; class Lepidosauria; order Squamata; family Gekkonidae; genus Gekko; species Gekko japonicus. The sequence continues at coordinate 1,903,462 of NW_015163094.1, read as the reverse complement.
GACATTAACTGATAATATCTTGAGCTTACTTCTTGTCTCCATCATTGTTTTGTATTTCTCTTTGTCTTTGCTCTATATTGATATCTTGTTAATATTTGCAAAGGTGTGAAATTCTCTCTCTTTTTCCTGTAGTGTTTTCCTTTCTTATCTGCATCTTCTGTTTTTGGGTCATTACTTTCTTTCTCTAATTCACTGTCGCCGTCTTCTTCTTGCCAACCTAAATTTTCACTGTACCTTTCCAAAAAATCTCTAACTTTAAATATTGAATCAATGTTATGTCTTCTTCTGTCATGATTAAATAAGATGCCTTCTGGAAATAACCACCTATATGTAATTTTGTTTATTCGTTTTGATGGTCTGAGCTATACATTCCTGGATTAATGCTTTTAAGTCTTTAATTGACATTTGGGGTGCATTCATAGTATTGAGTTTAAGTTATGTTTGCATACTTGACTGTCCTGGAGATGTTAATGATGCTTTCCTGATACCAGCACCACCTGTCACCATTTAAATATCCTATCAATATTAGCTGATTGCTAAATAATTAAATTTATCTTTCCTAGCTATAGTATTGCCTCTTCTTCCTTTGCAATATTGTCTCTAGTTCACTTACTAAAGTTCTAATTCAGTAATTTACTTGTTTGTTTGTTTTTTCACTTATTTTAACTATATTTCAAAGTCTTTCTCTATGCTTGTTTCAGAAGTCCTTTTCTATAACTCTATGTTATTTTTCTCCACTCCACTTCCACTTTCCCACTCTTTTCGGTTTGTCTCTTTTATTTCCGCTCTCCTTCTGAGCTTTGTTCTGTTGCCCCTCCTTTCTCCTCCATCGCACAGTTGCGTCTCCTTTCTCTTCCATCACTCCGCCACACACCCCCTCTCTCCACCTCCTCGCATCACCGTGACTCTGCATTTCCCCTCCTCACTGGTCTATTTTCTGGCGATTCGAAACAACATCATCTGAAACGTAAGTTATTAAAAGAAAATAAGAGAAGCTGTAATATTGCCTGTTCCTAGTTTTTAGGACAATTTCCCTCTTTCTGTTTCACCACCCTCTTAATTCTTTCTTCTAAATCTGCTTACTCATCCCACTAATGGCCATCTTAAAGGGGACACGTTCCCCTCTTTACTTTCGTTTCGTACTTCTTAGGGTGATTTTCCTATTGGTGGCCCTATACATTAATAAGTTACCCCCTCAAAGTATATGTTTTTTTATCAACACTTAGCTTTATTGGAGCTTTCCTTCTTCGGTAGTTTAAAGACTCCATTGGTCCTGAGGGGTTGTCTTGTGCTCAGCGTCTAGTCAGGCTTCCCTCATCAGTTTTCCGCATTCACTCAGCCTCAAATATTCCAGAAAGTTGCCATTCTTCCTTGGCGTTTTAAGGCAAGAGTTCTGCTTTCAGTCTCTCCCTCCAAGAGAGTACCACTAACAGTGTTGGAAACCCCTAGAAAACTGTGGGATTGTAGCGGGCGTGGAGCCAAAGCTACCTGCGACCATTCTCGATGAACCCGGATCTCCCGAGCCAAAGTCATCTCAAAGGAAAGGAACTTCTGTATCCAGTGTGTCCTTTTTAGTCATGGTTTTCTTGCTGACACAGAAAAATTGGGGAGGAAAAGAGTTGAGTTCCATGACCCAAATAGACCTTAAATAAATAAATATATATATATCAACCTTTGGTTACTCAAGTCACCCATATTTTCTTTTGTGTAATGTTGGCTGCTGATTTTTTTAAAAAAAATGAAAAGAAAAGCCCAGTACACATTTAGGCAATCATTTGAGGGAAATGATCTTTGTCTTCTTTGGCCTAAACCACAGCTATTTGTCTTGCTCTGCTGAGCTCACATACTATGGATTTTATAAAGAAGGAACCTTAAACAAAAACAGGACAGCAGGAGGCCTACTGGTATATATTCCAGCAATTATGTGTGAATGAGGAGAGAAAACCAGGCAAAGAATATTCTGAATCCCCCTTTTAAGATAATGGATATCTCATGTTTAAATGTACTAAACACTGATATGGGCCTAGTAAGAAGCTAAGAATGGTCTGTGCTGGTTGGAGGTGCCATGGAAATTGACAGGAAAGTTTTGACATTTTGAAAAAACAAAATATATCAATGGCAGATAAGGGTTGGACATACTTGCATGGAGTGCAAAGATGGCAAAGGTTGCCAATTCTGAACCACTAGTCAAGTGAGCATTCTACTCAGCTGTAATACATGTTGGGACAAGAGAATGCAATCAAGGCCTGCTTCTGTTTAGCCAAAACAATATTTAAGGGTTGTTTTTATTTTAATTATATCCACCCTTCCCAACAGAGTCTTGAAGTAGCTTCTGATAGACTTAAACGTACATGAATTCAGAATTTTATTACCGTCGCTAGACCAGCCATATACATATAGTTATAATAAAAGTTTTAACATACAAAATATACAAAAATAAGATTAGAATTTAAAACCTAATTAAACTACAGTTTCTGTAACCTCCATATCAGTGCACAAAATCTAGCTCCTTGATAAGTGATCTTAGAGTTCTTATCAGATAAAAGGCAATCAAGCCTGGCTTTGTTTGTGCAACCAGGAATCTTAAACATACACGAACACCACACATTTGGCTCACAGAAAGCCAATGGAATAAAAAGTTTTATTACAGCAGGATGATCAAATCCACTTTGATCACCATTTTGCCTCAGAGCTGAGTGATGTATAGATGAGAAAAGATGTAAAAAATGTCGGACAACAGAATGAATGATTCTAAAACAGTCTTAAGAAATGTATGGAAGTGTATTGCCAAAGTGAAAACAAAGACATACAATAATAATGAATGTTCAGGTTACAGCTATACTTAGTGCAGTGGCAGGATTTAGCTAAAGGCCACATAGCACAACTATGTTTTTTGAAAAGGCAAGGCAGTGACAAAAAGAAGAGAGACTGCCCAAGCGGGATTTCCGGGCGCGATCTCACCGGCACATCTGGGAAGTGTAGCACTCCCGTGGCTCAAAATAGCACAACTATGTTTTTTGAAAAGGCAAGGCAGTGACAAAAAGAAGAGAGACTGCCCAAGCTGTATTCATGTACTCCCACCAGCTGAGAAGAAGCATCACAAAAGATGTTGTATCAGAAGAAGTGGGCTCTGGAATATGCTACAATAAATTGGTTAACCTTTAAGATGCCACAACACTCTTTGTAGAGCTGACAGTGTAGCTAGATAGTATGCCTTTGTGTGATAAAAAAACACCCTAGGGCAAGTGTGACAGTTACATCACAGAGTTTGATATAGACAGTTTAATAATACATATCAATACAGCTCTGCTAAATGTGGTGGTCATTATGACACAATGGAAAAGTATCTGTCCCACTACTGGAGTATTAAGTCATTTTATAATATGTCTTAACTGAAAAGCATTCTTTTTCATTGCATTTCCCAGATAATATTTGCCAGTAGAACAGTGTACCTTTTCTGTCTCAGTGAGAGCAAATATATAAACTGCAGAATATTTTCATGGATCTCCACTTGTTTAAAATTCTCAAAAAAAAATTCTTTCTGTTTTATCCTTTGATAATGATTTTTTTTTAAAAAAATGAAATAAAAAATAAATGAACCCAAGCTATCATCCTTAAAAAAAAAAAATCCTTATTAGAAAAGTAATCCCACTGATTTCAGGAGTACTTGCTTCTGAGTAAATACATGTAGACTTGTTCCTTTGAATTTAAGGCACTTGTGTTAAAAGGCTATTTACTATATTAGCTAGTCAAAGATGTCCTATTGATGGTTTTGCTAAAAATTCTTCATTGTAGGTGAAACATAATATGATTTTTTGCTGCTTATGTAGAAGCTTGAAAATTATCTTAGAAGTATGTTCAGATGGGTGTATCTACCAAAATGCTGTCAAGGAGGCCATGAGCTGCCCAGAGTCAAGGGAGTGTGAGGCCCTGATATTTAGCCAAAAATGGGATCAACACTCTTAAGCCTTCAGGACCTTAACAAAATGAAATTGCTACAGTAGATAAGAAAGTTTGGACTGGCTAAATCAGTTCCCTAGGCAAGACTCTGTAGTCCAAATAGCCAGAAAAAAAGAATTCAAATGGCATAGAAGTGTTGAATAGGGAAAAGACCCAAATATCATCCCAGAGCAGATGGTACCAGATCAACAGGCCACTCTTTTAGATAGTGAAAGGACAGCACATAGCTAGACCATGAGCATGTGGGAAGGATTGAGAAACTGGCATTTTGACATAATTTAGATGTCTAAGTGAAGCAAATTGGCACACTTCTTTCTTAATTCCAGTTGTGTTGGGAGAAGCACATGAACTCAACTCCAAGCCAAAATAAAACGAGATGTTATACCAGTAAGCTTTCATTTCTGTTTGAACTGTCAAGAAAAGGGAGAGCTTTTAATAAAAGCAAGGGAAAGGTCTGGGCGGAGGAAGAAGTGTATTTTACAGCATTTTCATTACCTCTACTTGATGAGAGCTAATAAAAATTCTTAATTGAAAACAAGTACCTTAATGACAATATCGTAATCCAGAGTTATATTTCCTATTTATGTATAAAACACCTTGCTTGGGGGACAAATCCTAGGAAACTCTTCTATAAGGAGTGTCCTACATATGTATTTATATAAACACGGACACACAAATAAAGGGGAAATGTATGCAAATCAGAAATATATAATCTTTTTTTCTTATTTCCTAATCACTGGGAAATAACTTCATGATTGTTTGAAACATCTATGATATCCTTCCCCTTTCTGTATTTGGTTTTCAGCTGTGGAGTCAACAGTCAAGTCAACCATTTGTGACTTGGTTAGCACCCACAGCCATTTCCTGTCATGCCACATACTGACTAGAGTGGACGGCTGTATATTTTTCCAGCACCCACTCAGCTGTCTTTATACTCCGATTATACCATTAGACATAGACAATGAATCATTGTAATTATTATAATATGTACAAACTTCTAGGAAGCCTTAGCCCTTTCAAGGCCCCTTAAAGCTTATTCAGTGCAGGCCTTTTATTATCACGAGACGGCTTCAAAATAACGCAGTTGATGAATGGATAAAGCATGAGATATTACTGAAAAGAAGTACCAAGTAGCAAAATCTACAATCCTTACTTAGGAAATGTAGTTGGGTAAGCCAGGTAACTGCAGGTAGATCTTATTAATTCATTCATTCAAACATTTTTACCCTGCCATTTCTCATGGTTCAAGGCATCTCCAGTGAAAAATAAAATAACAGACCCCCTATCTCTCCCCTTAAAAGATGCCTGCCATTTAACCCCCCCCCCCAAACCCTGGCAAATAAGCAGCCCTTGCATTGCCTCCTGAAGATAGCCAAAGAGGGGTCTCCGCTCACCTCCTCAGAAAGGCTATTCCACGGAGCCAGAGCCATGATGGAAAAGGCTCAGGCTCTAGTCCATACCAGATGGGTCACCCTAAGCGGCAGCATAGCCAATAGATGGCTCTCTGTAAAACATTGTTAGTGTGCAGGGAACATATGGAGGGAGATGGTTTTTCAGATACACGCATCCCAGGTTGTGAAGGGCTTTAAAGGTCATAACCAGCACCTTGAACTGAAACTTGGAAACAAACTGGCAGCCAATGTGGCACTAGATGTGGTGCAGTGTACATGGGAAACTTGCAACCAACATTCTTACAATAGATCCTTATTTAAGGACTTAAAATCTGCAGTCAGTATAGAATTCAAAAGTTTCTAACAAATCCATATGCCTTTTGAACAGAGTTGCCACCAAAGGTCCTTTTTCTGTCATCTGAACTGCTGTGGGTGGCCCTGAGAAAGGATTTTCTCAGTAGCAATGTTACAGAAGAAGAAGAAGAATAGCATGTGTCCCCTGCTGGATTGTAGGTAGGTACTTGGGAACCCTAGTATTGAAAATGTCAGTAAAAACAAGCCACTGAAGAGCATAAAAACTGTCCATAAAATAGAGGTAGACCAGTAAGAAGCTGGTAAGAGAAGAAGAAGAAGAAGAAGAAGAAGAAGAAGAAGAAGAAGAAGAAGAAGAAGAAGAAGAAGAAGAAGAAGAAGAAGAAGAAGAAGAAGAGAAG
>NW_015163094.1:1884750-1897345 GCF_001447785.1 Gekko japonicus | reverse complement strand
CTTTCCCTTCTCCTCCCCTGTGAGGTAGGTGGGGCTGAGAGAGCTCTGACAGAAACTGCTCTTTTCAAGAACACCTCTGACAGAACTATGGCTTGCCCAAGCTCATCCAGCAGCTGTGAGTGGAAGAGTGAGGAATCAAACCTGGTTCTCCCAGATTAGAGTCCATGCATTTAACCACTACACCAAACTGGGTCCCCTAAAACCCCTAATTAAATGCCTGAGTAAAAATATGTTTTTTAGCCTGGAATCTAAAAGAAACTAAAGTTGGCACTAGATGAGCCTCAAGGTGGAGAGCATTCCAGAGGTGAGGTGACACCACAAAAAATGCCCTGTCTCTAGTTTCTACCTGCCTGTCCTTTGAAGGGGGGGGGGCAGAGAGCAAGGCTTGAGAGGCAAAGCTTAACTGACAGGCTAGATCAGGGGTGTCAAACATGTGGACCGGGGGCCAGATCAGGCCCCTGGAGGGCTTCTATCAGGCCTGCACTGGAACTGGCCATCTCCTGCTTCCAGTTCTGTTGCTGCTGCTGCTGCATCATAGCTTGCTTCGCCAGTCTCTCTCAATCGCTCAGCCATTTCATGTTTTCCGCTGAGTCCTAGACTCAGAACTCGAAGCATGAGATTTCTGTGGTGAATGTTGATAAATCAAAAGTAGGTTTGCAGCTTACAGATACACACCTGAACAGCATACTCAAGATTGCAACAGCACAGACATTTTTATGCAATAATCCAGAGCAAAAGGTGTCGGTTATCAGATACTGCTAAATAAACAAAATATTGCAAGAGTGCTAATGTTTTAAGCATGTTTTTATTTTAAGTAAAAAAAATCTTTGTGCTTGTGTCCATTATAAAGTTTATATCTCCACTACCTGGCATTACATTTTATGACACACATGGCCCAGCCCAACAAGGTCTCATTTATGTCAGATCCGGCCCTCATAACAAATGAGATTGACACCCCTGAGCTAGATAGTATGGAAGGAAGCAGTCTTTCAGGTAACATGGCCCCAGGCTTAAAGGTAAGAACCAGCACTTTGAATTGTGTCTGGAAACAGATGGGTAACCAGTGCAGATATTTCAGCAACAGGGTGGTATGATCACTGTAACAAACCCTGACTGGACCTGCAACTAGCCCCTGATCTAGCCTGGCTTTCTCATTTTGCACCAATTGAATTTTCCAAACTGTTTTCAAAGGAAGCCTGGCATAGAGCGCATTACAGCAATATAACCTGGATGTGATCACAGCATGGATAACCATGGCCAGGTCATGCTTAGAGATTAATTTTGGCTGGTTCATGCTTCACAAAGTCAAGTTTGTGGCAGGGCAACCAGCATGAACTTTCCATGAACTTTCCAGCTCTTTGTGGAGGTTTATGGCGGTTTTTGAGTGGATACATTTCCAGACAGTCTCTGATTAATCAAAATGTTTTCAAAACTTCAAAACCAACAATTTGGAGAGCATGTAGAGGAGAATCCGGGAGAGGCCCCTGTGACTTTTATGTCTCTAGCTTGCGCAGGATCCATTCTATACACTTCTGAACCTCTTGAACCTGTGCCTGACACCAAACTCTCAGGGGGTCTCCAGCTGGCTCTCCACTACCTGCCTCCAAATGACAGACAGTCATTTCCTCAGAAAGTCATTTCCTGGGGGTACCTTCTTTGGGGCCCGTAACGTGGACCCTGTAAATCCAATCCTCACCAAACGTGGAGGGCAGGTAGAGTAGATTTAGCCAGAGATCCCCTGCAAGTTTGGTGTTTCTAGCATGCTAGAGGGGTGCACTACTGTCTCATGAGCATCACAAACTAAACCAGTTTGCCACAAACCATGAACTGAACCACATTTTCCCAGTTCATGCCCAACCCTAATCATGCTATAACAGTTCTAACACCATAGATAGAAATAAATATCAGCAGGGATTGTTGCTGCCTCTAAAAAGTGTGAATGTTTATCACATGTGCCAAACTACACCTATTAAAATATCTCTTTCCCCATTCATTAGATAAATTCATACAGGATAAATAGAGCTATGATAGCTCAATGGAGCCTCCCTATTTAATGGGCAATATATATTTGAATCTCAGATAGCAGAAACCAACTGAGGAAAGCTAATTCTTCCATGTATTGCTGATAAGCATCCAGGGGCATCTGGCCAGCTGCTGTGGAAAAGAAAATACTGGATTAGATAGACCTGGGTATCCTGGCTGTCTTTTAAGGTTAAAACACACACTGAGAAATCAGATCATATGTCCTCAATGTAACAGTGTGATCAGACCAGTCTTAAAGTGTGTAACATGGTTATCCCGCCCCACCAAGCCTGAAGGGTCCAGGTCCAGATGGAATCCATCTTGAAGCAGAATGGATTTTAGTAAATGAAATACATGATATCCTGTTAGAGCTACAGACTATCCTATCAATCCTAACAATCAGATCCTATCATGCCCCATTCATTCTTCAAATGGTTGAAAATACTGCGGGCAGATTAATCAGGATAACTGTGATTTAAGATAGTGTGGTTTGGGTCAAATGTTTATTTGTGATGTGATTGTGTCTGTGTACTCTTAATGAAAACATGGTCCTTCAATTGCCTCAGATGGCAAACACTCAATTAGTAAGGAAGATGCAGATTCTGCAGTGCCTTGCTGTCTGTTTCCATTGTCTAGAAAGTGGGAGGAGCAGCAAGAAAAGAGAATGATTCAACACATAGATGCCCACCAAAACAATTTGATAATGTCCCTGAAGAACAGAACTGTCCTGACTAGTATTTATATGAACAGTTTTTCTATTTTGTTCCCCTATAGACATTCATCCGCCTGGTATCAGAACTATAAACTAAGCCAAACTAAGACAAAATGCTCCAAGCACAGAGATCAGCAGGGAACTCCTGGGAGAGGAAAGTGTAAGCAGGTGGTTTATTCTGCTTGTCTAGTATCTAATGCCAACTGATCATTGGAATTTTTGGAGAAGGGGAAAAGTTCTCTCTATCTGCATTATCCACAACCACTGTAATAGTTTTATAAACCTCTATCACAATGGTGCCAAGTTTTTCTTTCATGAGAGTTACTACTACATAATGAAAAATATCTTGAGCTACTCCCCCTCCTCACAGCATGGTACCAAGTTTTATTCTGTCCAAGACCCAGAGCATGAGCTAGAAAGAGCACTTTAAGCTAACAGCTAAAAGGCACATAGAAAATCCTATGAAATAAAGTTTTTTTAATCTCTGTTCAGCTCTGCTCACAACCTTTTCTTGGGTCTTCTAGGGGATGCACAAACTACTCTTTAGAAGTTGTCAAGCTACTGGTGTCTCATAAGGTACATGCTGGAGATTCTTGACTTATCAAGTTTCCATTATCATCTCTTTTCTCAAAAAAACTACTAAAACCCGCCAAACATTTTAGCCATTCTCACATGGAAGGTACCAAATCCCTCAATCTTTTATGGTCACCCGTCTTGGCACATTTTCTCTGATAGCTTTTTTGAGATGTGGTGACCAGAGCCATAGACAATGCTCTAAATGTACTTCCACCTTAAGTCTATATAATAATGTTATTGCAGTGGGCATTTTGATTGCTTTCCTAGAAATTCCTAGTACAGAATTTATGCTTTACACTGTTCCTACAAAATTGTGTGATCCACTATGACATGACGACCTCCTTCTTGGTTAGTTACCACTAGAACCCAATAACATGTATGAAAGATTATGATTTTTTTTTGCCCCCAAATATTTTAGTTTACACATCAATTACTTTGAACCTTGGGTGGCATGTAGTTGGTCATTTATTTAGTTGGGAGAGAGCCTCTTGGGCGACTTCATAATCCACTCTAGTTTTAACCCCTCTGATGGTCTTTTTTTAAAAAAAGAATCTCTATTGAATGGTTTTTAAGCTTTTAATTTGTACACATGCCAGTGTATATTTAATCCTCTTAATCACTGACCATGTTCATTTTTATCGCCATGTTCTTATTTTGAACTGTGTATATGGATCATTATGGTCTGCTGGCTCTTGTGCCACTGCAGGGGAAAATGAATGACTAAATGAAGTAATGAATACACAGATAGAGGGAAATACATTCAAAACAAGAAAAATAATTGGGAAAACCTAAAAGAACAAATGCAAGAACAAGCAAACATGAAAATCCAGTGTTCCCCAGGGATAAACTATATATGTATATAATTATGGGAAGTACTCATGTGGAAAACGGAACATTTTTAAAAGCCAGGAAAGCTCTGGGAAAAAGAAAAAGTAATGTGCTCGAGTAAAATTCAAAAACTGATGTCAGGCAAAAAAAAATCTGCAAAGAAACTAAATAAAATGCATTAATTTAAAAATCTGCACTAAAGTAAATGCAATTAGCACGAGGGAGTGAAGTCAGTAATGTCTGTAGGATGCTATTGTTAGAGGAGACTTTTGTACACTTTAGCAGCTTTTAGTGCATAATCATCCATTCACCACAGAGGAGAGGTGCTTTGAATCCTTTGCTTACAATCTATGTGCTAATTCAATTTCCTGGAGACAGAACAGTTACGCATACTGCTGAACAATTACCTTGCCCTTCCCAGTCCAGCATTTTAGGCTACAATCATTAAGCCACTTATTCTACAACAGTCCCATTGAAGTGATTTGGGCTTCTCCAGAGTAAGGGATTGCATTCTCTGCAATGGGCAAAGGGAGCCCTCTACCACAGCTAATCTTCTGATTATGCAACCCAGCTGCAGCACAGGTCAAATGAAAAAGCAAATGTAAGTTACTGTCTAAAAGAACCTCATAATCAGTGAAAGGTGAAATGACCCTAACCATTTTTTACCACTACAAGGTGATTTTTTAAATTTTATTTTGTTTGCAATCACTGTGGCAGGATGTTCATGCCTGGTACTCTGTAAAACACATTCAAATGTATGCAATCCCAGGCCAACATTGCTCCAGTGCAATTAGATGAAAGGCCATGGCTCAGTGGTAAAGTGTCTGCTTTACGTGCAGAAGGTCCCAGGTTCAATCCATAGCATCTCCAGTTGAAAGAGGCAGTAGGTGATGAGAATGACCTCTGCCTGAGACCCTGGAAAGCTGCTGCCAGTCTGAGTAGACAATACTGACCTTGATGGTCTGATTCAGTATAAGGTAGCTTCATCTGTATGTACCCTGACTTATGACATATCAAACTGCAACCATGTGTGTCCATCCTGCACAGGCACAATTATTTCCTACCTGCCTAGGAGAGCAAAAATAGAAGGACTGTCAAGCACACATGAACACATGAAGCTGCCTTATACTGCCTTACACAGTTCGTAGTCTTACAATGGGGAAATGCTATTTTTAATACATATTTCTTTTTCAGATTAAAAGTAATAAAATACATTAAAGGAGCAGAAGTCTGGCGCATCAGGACAACACATTTTTGGATACATCAGGATGTCTTAAAATGTATAATGTCTGGGAAATACATAACAAGGATTTTTAGGTAGTAATCTGGCCGCCAGTAAAATGTGAAGGCAAAAGATGTCTTGTATCTGGCAACTGTTTTGGCATTTTCAGGTCCTCATCTGATGTATTTAATAAAATAGCCCACTTAAGGTAGAAGAAAGAAATGCTGGTTTTTCAGTCAACTAAGTAAATAATGATGCTTTATAATAATAAATAGTGTAATATATATACATGCACACTACTTTGGACGTGGATGTCCACTGTAGTATAAACCCTATATTCATATACGGTGTCACTTCCTACATAGTTGGAAACAGTGAACTGGGACAGACAGCAGCACAATGGCTTCTTGAAACTGCTGAGTGGAAACAAACTTTGTAGGATTCTGGCTGCTGGTAGTGTAGAATCCCTGGAATCCCTGGAATACAGGGTATTATAGTGCAGCCAATAGCCTGGCCCAGGAGTGGGAGAGTTAGCAGATTCCTGCACCTAGCATCTGCCCCACACTTTTCCTTGGCTGAGTCCTTTAACTGTCACCCCCAAGTGGCAGTGTTTACTCTGAACAACCAACAAGGGGACTCTTTACTTGAAGGCAATGTTGTGGTTTGACAAATAGACATAGGCCCCGGTCACACGGGAGGCTTTGATCTGCAAGAGGGACGGATCGGGGGCACATCAAGTGGGCGCGATCACACCGCAACATCTGGGAAGCGGAGTGCACCCGTCCCCACACTTTTCCTTGGCCGAAGATGCGGATTAAACCCCCCCTACAAAACACTACTACTTACCTGAAAATCTGCAGCAGGGGCGGCCGTGTGATTGCTGGTGCACCCGTCTCTGGCAGCATGCGAGTCCCCTGGCCAAACTGCACAGGCACGCACATGTGCAGCGGGCTGCCTCGCTCACCAATCTGTGGCTTCCCCCCGGGATCTGATCATGCCAGGGAGCAACTGCGCGGCAGCTCGGGGGATCTGTCTGATCCTGCCACCATGCTTCTCTTTTGATGTGGCTCAAAAAAGCTGCACTTCAGCCGCACTTTCCCCCCCCTCAGTGTGACCGGGGCCATAGTAGTGAAATGAGAGCATGCTGTCAGATTATGAAATAATTTAGGTGTGAACTTTGCTGTGAAAGTTGCAAAAAGAGGTTTTGCAGAGGCAACTTTAGAGACAAAAGGCCTTTCCCCCAAAATCAAACTTATGGGCATAAGGGCACTAAAACAAATATAAGTGCAGTCTACCTTTTCTATTAAGATGTGGACTTGACTCTCCCAGTCCATGATCATAATCCTGAGGCTTAGTAGCCTCTGCAAACAGCTTTCAGTTTCTTCTGGGGCAAGCTGTTCTACCTTTCAGCTTCAGCCTTCAGGACTTCTTCAGCCTCCTCCCATGAACTCTCAGTTGCAGATTTCCTTTGCCTCAGTCTTTACCCCAATTTGAGTCAACCTTTTCAGATCTAGGACCTACTTTTAACCCATCAGATAGCAGCATGGGACTCCTGAAATGAGGTATTACAGTTTATGTGACATTACAGTTATATGAAAAGTGACATGATATCACATTATGTGATTGGCAGGCTTTTCTCCCAGTGTAAGTGAATCCATTATTGTGAATCAATCATATGAGCTGGTTTAATAGTACTAGTTCCTGCTTTTATGCCTTTTGAACTTTCTATCTGTACAAATACTTGTACATGATTATTTTTGTATGTCGGAGCATGTTGAACTATCTGGTACCGCTAGGCAAAAAAAAATCACAACATTTAAGCATTTCTAAGTACATTTCTTTTCAAACAAAGAAACAGTTTCTCCCTTACACTGTGTGTTACTATGTTTCCTTTATTTCTGTGGCCTCAGCTCTAACACATCCCAGAAATGGAGAGACACCTTGCTTGGCAGACACCCATTCCTGGAGTTTAAAATCAAAAGCAAGAAAAACTTTTCATTTAAAAATAGGCTCATCCTATTCCATGCATACTGCTTCATTTTTTAAAATGCCATTTTAGGTTACAGTGCAGCAACACAGTTTGGTATGTCTGGCAGAAGGCAGATAGAGTTGGACAAGGTAAGATTGTTATCCTGCCCTATTGAATAAAGAATTTTGACCCCAGTGCCTGGGCTGTGTGAGAAATTCACATTCTATTTGACTGGAGGCTGGCTGCCAGAGAGTAATAACTGAAGTTGTAGCGGTAAGGAAATGTCTTCATAGAAGGCTTCAATCCAAATCTGTCTAGTAGACATGGCAACACCAGCACTAACCGGCTGTCTGTCCCTCACCTTTCTACCAAATACTTCCAATTTCTTGCTGAATCTGGATTCAGTCTTATCCTGACATTTATCTCCTTGTTCTGCATTTGACAGGAGTCATTCCAGAACCCAGAGAACTGGAACATCCTACCACCTGTTGGCTTCTCTTAATAATGCCTGTGTGGGTTCCTTCCTTTTTCTTCCATAACCACCCTATTACTGGATATGTTCTCAGACATTGTCCTCTACTCTCTATCCCATGTAGTTTGTCTCCATTAAGAGGTTTCCAGAGATGAAAACAGTTTTAAAAAATGAAAATTTCTTATCCATAGAATTCAACTGAATTCATCATAGGTTGGAAAAGGTAGTACAGTAGGAAAGATTATATACAGAAATAATCTTGTGACTCTCAAGCCAGTTCATCCTGATACGAATAGGGATGGGCACGAACTGGCTCACAAACTAAAGTTTGTGATGAATTTTTGCCGGTTCATGGTTTCTGAAGTGAAGTTCATGGAAGGTCAACCAGCATGAACTTTCCAGCTGTTTGTGGCAGTTCATGGCAGTTTGTAAATGAATACATTTCCAGACAGACTCAATCCAAATGTTTACCAAATTTCAAAGCAGTGGGGGAGGGGACTTGGAGGGCATGTACAGGAGCATCCAGGAGTGGTCCCCTATGACTTTGATGTCTCTAACTTGCACAAGATCCATTCTATACACTGCTGACCCTCCTGTCAAATGACCATCAAAATGTTTTAGCTGTCCCATGAGCTGGTTAGGTTTGTGAGGTTCATGAGGCAGCAGATCACCCCCTGGTATTCTGGAGACACCAAACTCACAGGGGGTCTCTGGCTGACTCTCTTCTACCAGCCTTCCAAGTTTAGTGAGGATTGTATTTATGGGGTCCAAGTTACGCCCTCCCAAAGAAGGTGCCCCCAGAAAAGTGCTTTCTGGGGAAATATTGGGATGGGGATTCTACCAAGTCACGAACCTTACCAACCAAACCAGTTCATTTAGCACCTTAAAATTAGTGATGGTTCTTGGAACTGAACTGCATTTTCCCAGCTCATGCCCATCCTTAGATACAAATTTTGAAGTGGTATTTTGGTTTAATGACTAGCTGGAATATGTTAGGTAATCAAAAGGATATCTTGCTATGTTTTCCTGTATGTTCTTGAGAGAAAAACTGTGAACATATAGAAATTTTTTAGTGGTTCTTGGAAATTATGCAGGATTTTCTATGTTTCTCTGGATATTCACTGTGCTCTTTTTTGGCACATCGAATGCAGCATGTATTTCATTGGCAAAGATTTTTATGTAGGGATAATAGTCCCTTGCAGTCTGTGTTGGAGGTTCTGCTGATGAGCCTACAACATGAACTGTCATGTGAGTTATCCCAAGCGTTCTTCACCCAGTTTCAAGGATCTGGGCTGGTTTTAAAGGAAAGAACAAACTGAAATGGAATCAGACTTTAGAAACAAGATATCAGTGAAAACAAAGGACTCCTCTTACCTTACTGTTCAGAATTTTCATGCCATGTAGTAGGACTGGTAAGGGAGGGTGAGAACATATGGCTTAGATATGATGAACAGCTGAGATGAAGAAAGGCAGGGCATTCAGCCAGAGAATGGCAAATGGTACACAATCCATCTATACTTAGAAGTGATTACTCCCTACTGTTAGTGGCACTTCTTTACATGACTGTCCATAGCTGATAGCATGACAAATATAAAGGGAAATGTGTGCTGGCAGCATGATAGACCTGTTTTTGATGGCAACCAGCCCTAGAAAAGAAGGAACAGTCTCACACATCATGCTCACCCCCCCTTTATTGGGGAAATATATTTGTTCTCAGCTTTGTTGAAAATAAACTTTTTAAAATTAAAAGGAAAAAATATGGCTAGACAAAAAAGGGTTGTAAAGTGCAAAGCATATAACACAGTTGAAATGATAGAGATTTAGAAGATATGTATATACATACAATACCCCTTATACATAACCTTCTGATTTGTCGGAATGGTATCTTCATAAGGTCTTTTCTTTGGCAGAATGCTATTGATCTAGAGAAATGGTAATTAAGATTTGGGAAATTGTCCCTATGTCATTGTCATAAACAAGGGACATCTCATTCCTTAGTTTTAAGTACTTGCTCCCACCCAGGACTGGTGAAACTATCCACTTGTTTTCCAACATATTTTCCCCAATGCTGGTAGAATTAAATGACTAGGATAATGATCATGCATAGACAATTTTCCTAATTCATGTGCGGTTGATTTGCATTACTGCTGAGTATTACTTGTGAAATGTGCACCATTCTTCATTCAGACTACAGACCAGCTAGGTGATCTTCCATCTGATTTAGCTAGTGCTATCATGGTATGCATTTCAAGCCATTATGCATCCAGCCGTCTTTACTTTCTGTACATCATTCTGTACAATTGGTTTATTTATCCACTTTGAGTCCAAGTGAGAAAGGCAGACTACAAGTAATGTAAATAAATTAATTGCATAGACAACAAGTTGGGCCCTTTTTTCACACATCCTTGGTAACTGTTTGTAATCCTGTTTCTTTATTTCATAAAATAAAAAGTGCAAACCCTTTAGTCTTGGTGAGAAAGGTTGACTATAAATTGCCCCTCCAGATGAAAGAAAGAGTCAGACAACCAAGATTGGATAAAACTAAGGTCACTTTATTTAACATATTAAAAGTAATGGCAAGGGCAAACATAAACAGCGGCACGGTCAAGGCCTGGTGTCACTTTGACCCCATCCTTACTGTATAACAGGCAGGACACCAAGGCCCTGGGTTGGAGCCAACTGTAAGTCGCTTACAAACCCAGCTGAGCCAAGTGGTGGGGATGTGCCTTGAGGATCCCTCCAACACCACTGCAAGGCCAGTGCAGAGTCTCCGTCATGGACATCCCAAAAAGCAGTCTGCAAGCCTCATCCCTGGCCGCACGGCCGCAGGGTTAATCCCGAAGACCCCTATACCCCCCATGGGGTTATTGATTGGTGCTTATGTAGCTGCATGAAATTTATCTAAACCTAATTCTGCCACCGCAAGAGTCAAGCCTCTGCTTAGGCCCCTGCACCCACTCAAATACCTAGAACTTGCCGCAAATCCTAGAGGAAAATGTCATTTCCCTTCTCAGAAAGGTGAACGCCATCACCCCTGTACAGATCTGGGCAATCAAGCTGAATCTGGGGGTGAGACAAGTAGTGGCCCAACCCAACCTTTAAAATATTTTGGAGCTCCCCATTGGCCTTACACTGGGTTCTCTTGATCCCCTTGGGATCCCAAGCACTACGCCGTACTAGGTGCGGAATCATGGCCGAGCACACAATTACTGTGTCTGGCCATTGGCGCTGAATGAACTTCAGGTCATCCTTGGCTTGCAACACTAGGGCCTTCCCCTTCAGGAATCCCAAGTCGTTACCTCCCAGGTGAATGACCAAAACCTATGGCAGCAAGGCATAACTGTCTCTGAACAGAAGAGGGAGGAGGCCCAGCCAGCGTAGGCCCCTGTGCCCCCTCCACTCCAACAGAGCTCATTGGCTGAGGCCAATGTTGTTTGTATCCCTGTACAGGTGCTCACCCCCCCCCCCCCGCCTGTGCGCAAATATTTTACTCTGCTGTAATGCCTAAGCCAAACAACTGGAGGATGTATTGGGGGAGTTCGCTTCACTGCCAGCTTGTTGCTTTTAGAGCCTGGGAACTGCACCTGTGTTATGTCTGGAGATAGCCTGGTTCTCAGGGAATGAGCGCGAAACCGTTTCCTTTCACCCGCCAGCGGGAAAGTGACCCATTGGTTCTGTACCTGTTTCAAATCCCTTTATTATGCTTGCTCTAACCGTTTGTAGTCAGTTCTAACAAAGAACGTGTTTGAGTGTCTTTCCAACGCTTTGAAATAAATTTTGCTTTTCTTGAAAACGTGGATTTATTTTCAATGCGTGGATTTTCGAAACGATTTCGATGCGTGGATTTTCGAAACGATTTTCGAAACGTGGATTTATTTTCGAACACCATCACCCCTTTACAGGTCTGGGCAATCAAGCTGAATCTGGGGGTGAGACAAGTAGTGGCCCAACCCAACCTTTAAAATATTTTGGAGCTCCCCATTGGCCTTACACTGGGTTCTCTTGATCCCCTTGGGATCCCAAGCACTACGCCGTACTAGGTGCGGAATCATGGCCGAGCACACAATTACTGTGTCTGGCCATTGGTGCTGAATGAACTTCAGGTCATCCTTGGCTTGCAACACTAGGGCCTTCCCCTTCAGGAATCCAAAGTCATTACCTCCCAGGTGAATGACCAAAACCTATGGCAGCAAGGCATAACTGTCTCTGAACAGAAGAGGGAGGAGGCCCAGCCAGCGTAGGCCCCTGTGCCCCCTCCACTCCACCGGAGCTCATTGGCTGAGGCCAAGCTGCGAGCCAATGGCCAACCATTTGGCCCAATGAGCCACCCAAAAGACGTAGCTGTGTCTGGAGATGAGAAGAGAATCCATCTCCTGCCACAAAACACAGCACCTAAAAGGAAACAACAGTGAAATCCAGAACCCAGCATTGCAAAAAGCAACTCATAATACAGCAAGAGGGCACACATAATTTTTATAAGCAGCTGATCGCCACCTACCCACCCGCTGAATGTCAGCAGTGGCATAGCCTAAAGCTGCCTCCGTAGATGCTGCACCTATTCTGAATGAGTGTGTGCCAAACTTAACTTCAGAAAGGCCCAACAGTCCCAAAGCCCGGGCCGTAACAGCCCAAAACTGATGCTTTGTCAGTGGGCTCCCGTCTGCATGGATAAAGAGGTATCTGTTAAATCCTGAGCTTAACAAAGAGTCAGAGAGTGATTTCAGCCAAAACTCAAGTTTATTCTTCTTCACGATCACTTCTCCAACACGGTACAACATCTGATAGCCCGAACAG
>NW_015163094.1:1851620-1884516 GCF_001447785.1 Gekko japonicus | reverse complement strand
CCATCCGTGTTGCCCCTTAAAGCCCTGTATTGAGACAAAGCCAATACAGGGCGTAGCTCAGAGTCGGAACAGACAATCAACTTAACCACTGACCCTTTATGTCACTGGTCAGTTTTGGAGCCTCTAATAGTGATGTGCGCCTCCTTCCCTACAAATTGGAGGTCCCTATTGTGCAATGCCCTGCCTGACTGGTCAGTCATGGACAGCACTACCAGTTAGCTTACTCTAAGCACTCCAAAGAATGCCAGCAGCGAAGCCGCATGGGAAAGGCAGGCCTCATAACTGGAATTGCAAATGCTGGACCAGGTTACTTGCAACCCTTTAAGCACCACCAGTGAAATACGACACCTCTGGTCCTTCAAAGCTCCCTTTTCCTGTGTCCAACCCTCCAACATCTTTCTGATATGAAAGCCACCAGAGACTTCCTAGAGCCTCGCTAGCAAATGCCAGGGCAGAAAGACGTCCCCGTATGGAGCTAACAGCCAAACCTGCCTCCTTCAAGGAAACAGAATAATGGATAAGCTGCTCCATCGTAATGTGCCAGACCTTGGGATAACCCTCCTGTTTCCTAAATTCCTCGAATTGGTGAACTGACCATTCATACCCTCTTCGTGTGCTAGGGGCGATGGCGAGGCCTATTGCCCTGCAAGCCTTGGCCCTTCAATCTGCCATAGCTCTGGGGGCATCCTTGTCGGCTGAAGATCAGAGTCTGGAGCAAGCTGATGAAACCTTGCCATCTGTTTGCAAGAGAGAGCATCAGCTAACCCATTATCAACCCCTGGCACATGCCTAGCCAAAAACAGTGTTATGAGCCTCAGGCATCACAGTGTAAATACGCGAACCAAGCACATCACCCTGGGTGATTTAGATGTGAGGGAATTGATGACATGGACTACCACCAAATTATCACACCAGAAGGGCACCGTGCGATCCGCCAACTCATTCCCTCACAGCCAAACCACCACTAGAATGGGGAAGAACTCCAAATATGTCAGGTCCCTAGTAAACCTGGCAGAAATCCAGTCCTCAGGCCATTCCTCTGTGCACCAATGTCCACGGAAATAAACCCCAAAGCCCTGGGACACCTCGGCCTCTTACATGACCTGCAGCTCTGCCTCTAGCTTTAAGTCCTCCCACCAAAAAGAGACTCCATTAAAGGAAGTCAAAAATTCCTGCCAAACCATGAGATCAGCCCTCATTACACAGTTAATATGCAATCTGTGCTGCAGCAGGCGAAGCCTTGCCATGGCATCACATAGCCTGCGCAAAAAGGCCCTACCGGGGGCAACCACTTTGCATGCAAAGTTAAGAGGCCCTACCAGCTGCTGGATTTTCTGTAAGGTGGCCTTCCTTCACGTCAGAAATACAGAAATGCAGTCCTGCAGGTCCGCAATTTTTTCCATAGGCAGTTGGGATGTCTGAGCCTCAGTATCCAGTTCCACTCCCAGAAAAATTAACTTCCGTGTTGGGCCCTCAGTCTTTTCGTGGGCCAGAGGAACCCCCAGATCCATGGCCAAATTCTGAAACCCACAAAAAGGAAATCATCTAAGTAATGTGCAACATCCTGAAGGCCTGTCTTAGCATGCAGGGCCCATTCCAGGAATGAAGCGCTCCAACATGGCGCATGACACAGAACATCCCATGGGCAAAGCCCTATCCATGAAGAACTGGCCATCAAAAGAGAAACCCAACAGCTCGAAATCATCTGGATGCACGAGGAGGAGACGAAATGCAGACTTAATATCACACTTCGCCAACTCCACCCCTCGACCACAGCACCATACAACACGAACTGCTTGGTCAAATGAGGTGTACCTCACTGTGCACAGATAATCTGAAATGGCATCATTAACTGAATCACCTCACGGATACGAAAGGTGGTGAATTAAGCGAAATTCACCAGCTGCCTTTTTAGGCACAATCCCCAGAGGTGAAACTCTCAAATTAGGAATTGGTGGCGAAGAAAATGGGCCCAAAACCTGGCCCTCCTTCAATTCCGTGGCAATCTTTTTCCTCACCAACAACTCCATGTTCTTAACTGATTTAAGATTAGAGAAAAGGAATGTGAAAACCAACAGTGAAACCCTCTAACAAGTAAACTCTGTCTTCCTCCCTGGGGTACAGCTGCAGCCAGGCTTCAAGTGCCATCAGGTTTATTGGGCTGGGGCCCTTACCAGCAGAGGAGAAGGAACTGTACCCTCCTCTCTGCTGCTGACTCCTACGGGGCTTTACTCAAGGACACGTAGGGAATGAGTGGGATCCCCCACATACCGGGCACTCATGACTGTATGGGCATGACTTCCTATTGCAGACCCCCCGGGACCCAAACTCCCAACAGAGCAAGCAGGGTTGAACCACCTGACCCGTGCCACCGCGGGAAGCACTAGCTCCTTGCAAATGCTGCACTGTGTGCCCACTGTGCAAGTGCTCAACCGAAGTTTGACTGGGCATGGACATAATTTGGAGCCAAAGATGAGGATGCATTCTATCTCATGGAAGCATGGGATTCATGGCTGCCCTCATCCGGAACTCCTCATCATATTGCATCCATGCCGGGCCTGGAAAGCCAGTACAGGCTTTGTCAATTATGTCTAAATACTGGAATAATGCAGGGGATCTCAATGGCTGAGGCCGGGATAACAGGCCAGCATAAATTAAATAACCTGCCCAGCCGTTTAGCCCACGTCCAGTCAACCTTCTTCCACTTTAGGATTTCCTTATCTTTATTGTCCATCTCCTCTTTGTCTTTCTTTTCCAAATCCCAGTAAAGAAGGTTAAAGAGGTCAATGTAGTCACCTTTACAAATTTTCTCCGGCGTAGCGGGTAAAATGTGATTGCCTAAAGGTAAGGCAGTATCCCCAAAGTGCATTGCCAATGCTGACGCAGCATCATAAGGGTTCACCCAAAGGGGGGTACAACCCAAACTAGCCCAAGGACCAGGTGGAATTCTCCCCAAGGGGACTGCATAGCTGGAGAAGGAGGGCCCCAACCCCATAGTTGACTGATGTCGCCCGAGCTTTTAGTAGTAGTGTCAGCCTGCGAGGCAGGTGACACCCCAGAGCCAGCTCCCTGACCCCACAGCCCCCATGGCAACATCAGACTGAATTGTAATGCAGGATCCCACGTACCCCTGGGACCCGGATGTTCAGGCCCCACAACTTCCACCAGCACTGCATCTGTTTCAGCACCAGCTGCTCCAGTCGCCCCCATATCAGCCCAGAATCAGGCCAAGCATCAGCCGGCCTGCATTCAATCAAAGAGAGACATTTAAGCACCTCCTCCCTAAACTTTGTTCTCTCAGCCCGGCTCTCCTTCCAACGGTCAGACCCAGTAGCTGCCTGCTGGGGGGCAGTAGCCACAGCCACCCTAGCTTGCTTCAGAGTGGCCAGCCTATCCAAAATAGCTTGCTGTTCTAGTCTTTCGTCCTCATCCTCAGAGGAGGAAGGGACTGCCCCCACATACTGCCTGGGGACTTCCGAAGCAGGCCTTTTTGGTGCAGGCCCCTTGCCTTTTGACAGGCCCTGTCCTTTTTTAGAAGCCATTCTATTTAATCCTAAGGATTTGTACTACTGTTTTATTCACCTGTATTCCGAAAATGGCAGAGCAAGTATCTCCCTAAAATGGTTGCCTTAAGAACACTCCTAAAATGGCTGCCTCACTAAATCAAGCCTAAGGAAGCCTGTAAAGCCCACATGGGGGGGTGTGAAAATGAAAGACCCTACACCCTCTAACAGCCCACTTAGGCTTGTTTATGGGCAGAAATGGTAATGTGGGGGCGCTTTGGTAGGATAAGGTGGCCAGATACAAACCTCCCCACAGATCCCTGAACCTCTGCCTCCTGCAACATCTGGGGGGAGAGGGAAGAGAAATAGGCAAGGAACTACGTGGGGGGGTGGCAATGAAGCAGCCTCACCAACTGCAGCCACTCAAAATTGAGGCACCTAAGGGAGGCGCTTCTATGTGGGTGTTGGTGCTTGTTTTAACAGGTTGGAGCAGCCGCTCAAGGCTGTCCTGCACTTGCGTGTCCCGACGTGGCCCTACTGAACGTGCTGCCGATGTGGCCCTGAGGCTCTGCCCGCCGATGCGTCTGGCCTCTCCTGTGGCCACCAATGCTGATGCGGCTGTTGACCCATGAAGAAAAGCACTGCTGCCACCCTCCAGAGACCACCGCCGCTGCCTGAAGATTGCCACTGCAACATTGCCACTGCAACATGCGCGCCTTCAGGGTCCTCAGAAGCAAAGGTACCCACTGCGGCAACCAAAGGAACCAGCACTGACGTGGCTGCAAAACAACACCGCCAATTCGAGCAGGCCACTCCTATGCACCGCAATGCTCCCACGGCCACCCTTGACGCGGCCGTGAACAGCTCTGTGCCAGCCCTACCTGGGCTAGAGATTTTTAAACTAAACTCACTTATTCTGGGGGGCGCCTTCAGGCAGTCCCCAGTCACTTCCCCCTCAAAGGTAGAAGAAACTACCGAACATGCTGGGAGCTGCTACAGCTACCGAGCACGAGGCGAGCACTGAAGGGGTAGAGCGGAGCCGGCCGTTAAAAGCAGCGCCGGCTCAGCTCCCTTTTTTGGAGTCCAGGCTGCACCACAGCCCTTCCCCCTTCCTCCTCTCGAGGAGGCAAAGGCAGCCCTCAGGAGGCATGCTGTTGGCTGCCTCCTGTAGGGCTGGATAATGTTACTAAATAAAAGCAGAATTATACCCATTGGAGTATATGGATTTAGAAGGGTGGAACACCACTAAGGATTGTACTAAGAGCCACACATAGAGTTATGAATGCTAAGTATGGCATTTCGTGGAGATTTGGAGGTGGAGCTTGGGAGGGTGGAGTTTGGGGAGGGGAGGGACCTCCACAGGGTATAATGCCATAGAATCTAGCATTCAAAGCAGCCATTTCCTCCAGTTGGACTGATCTCTCTGTAGTCTGGCGATTAGTTGTAATCCCAGATCTCCAGGTCCCATCAGGAGCTTGGCAAACCTAGCCACCCTTTTAAATATTAAAATAGTTTGGAGGATGGGAAAGAACCTGAGATGGACAAGATAGGTAACGTCTGAGGAATCTCGAAGGAGAGATTGACAGAATGCTATCATTAGTGTTACCAACGTGTTCCAGTTAGAAACTGAGTTTAAATTCTGTCTACTTTGGTAAGTGAAAAGTTTCTGTATAACCATGTGCTGCATAATTTAAAGTGATGGTATTAGAACTCAACTAATAGTTAAAAGGTGACAGCAATTTTTTTGACAGGTCTATGCTATCGGAAGACAGTGGTCTTATCTTTAAATTAAATATCTTGGTTTTCCTTAGTTTTGTTTACTATCATAACATCTGCTTATTTGTGGCTTCAAATGTTAGAAGTATTAAATATGTTGGATTGTGCACAGGAACCATAGATTAATTGTTTACATTTGTATTATTATTTGGGAAGCAGTAACAGGGTCTCAGCAATGGCTAAATGTCCAATTCACAACACAATATAATAGAATATGTACTCCATTTGCATCCTAAATATATGTTGCAACTTAAATTGCCACACTACTTTTGTAAGAGCCAAATAAGTTGAAGTGCTAAAAGTATATATGCCATCACACACGCACATACACAACCCCTAAGAGAACGCTGTGCACACATTTATATGTAAAAGTGTGTGTTAGCAGCAAAGTGTAATACTATGGAGCAGCTATTGTATTGTTTTTCAAGAAAGTAGTGTAAAGGGCAAAGAAGAAAGAATCAGGAAAAGATCAATGCAAGATGGAGTATTTTATTAAATTCCCAAATGGTATGGTCTTACACTGAAGGCATGGTATGATCAGAGCAGATTGCCTTGGGTTATTTGACTCTGAAGTTGTCCAAATATCTGACATTGGTCATGACATATTTAATCTGAAGTGGAAGTTCACATTTAGTGGTGGAACTGAAGTGGAACGAAGAAGCACATAACCTTATTTTCCCACAAGTTGCCGCACCAGCAGTGTACAGTTCTACAGCTTATAGACCCTCAAGAAGATCTTCATATAGAAAAGCAAGCTCATGCAGTCTAGGAATATTCAGAATGATAGATTTTCAGAGGGATTAGTCTTAAAAAGTGGAGGTAGAGGCCCAGACCCTTTGCATTTCACTGATGTTATGGGCTCATTCAAAATATAACACAGCAAACATGCATATATATGTATGATCATTCTAAATTAAGTGACTTGTGAAAATCAAAATCTAACACAGCAAACATGCATATATATGTATGTGTTTCATGAGTGGGAATTATTCATATTTTTGGGATTAGTGAGATGATACCAAAATAACTGATCTATGGTTTGGAGCTATTCCCCTTTAAACCAGTTTGGTGTAGTGGGAGCCAGTTTGGTGTAGTGGTTAAGTGTGCGAACTCTAATCTGGGAGTGATTCCCCACTCCTCCACTTGCACCTGCTGATGTGACCTTGGGTCAGTCACAAGCTCTGGCACAGCTGTTCCTGAAAGAGCAGTTTGTGTCAGAGTTCTCTCAGCCCCGCCCACCTCACAGGGTGTCTGTTGTGGGGAGGGGAAGGGAAAGGAGTTTGTAAGCCACTCTGAGACTCCAAGTGAAGGGCGGGGTATAAATCCAATCTCTTCTTCTTCTTCTAAACAACAATCATTGTAAGAAACTTCTCCAGCTGAGCCAGTTTGGATAATATACTAGCCTACACAGACTGAGCAGGATGAACCAGACAGAATATTTGTCTGATCGTTCCACCCATCTGACACATTGGTTCTGCCTCCAATGCCAATGGTGTCCCAGTAGGGTTGCCAGCCTCCAGGTGGGGCCTGGGGATCTCCCGCTTTCACAACTGATCTCCAGCAGACAGAGATCAGCTCCATGGAGAAAATGGTTGTTTTGAAGGCTATGTAGGCTTCTGTGAAGTTGCATTATGCTACCTTGTGGAAGTCTGCTGGTGTCAGAGACTGGGCTGATATACTGGGTGGGTTAGGAGGTAAGTCATGTTGCAGTTGCTCCCCCCACCCCATTCTCACAGAAAGTAGGACAAACTCATTATCCAAATCAGCCCATCGCTGATTCAGAGGCAAATAGTTTCTTCCACTTCTGGATCAAACCTGTTCTAAAGTTTGACATAAACAAGGGGCCACTGTGCTATAAGAAGTAACCCATATTGTTAAAGTGGCTGAAATAGCATAGGCAAAATTCACTTGAAGCTCAGCATTGTAAGCCCTATTGATTTCCATGGGACAAGTTTAAGCACATGCTACTCTCCCAGTGTAATAGGATGTAAGTGGATGTTAAAAAGTATTTAATTTATACTGGCCAGGCCTTGCATTATCTGAAACATCAAATGCAATGCAGAGTATGAGACAAAAATTACATTTCTCCCCATTATATTTTTTTTCCTTTAGGTTGCATCCACACATGGTTGGATTTTACACTATCATTGCACTACAGCAATAATTCAAAACTAGGTCTTCCCTTGCAGACAAGGCAATCCAGGATATGAATAATTTCTCTAACACACCACTGGTGCATGGATTCAGCTTAGAGGGTGTTTTCATGTTAGAAAGATAGACTAGAAGGCTCTACAGAACTGGTCATAAAATGTCTTTGAAGAATAGAAGATAAAAAGTGTAGAGAAAAATGAGATCTGACAAAGAATTGTTCCCTACCCCCCCAAAATGAAGAGACCAATTGTGGGGTAAACTAGCTTTTATTAGGGACTCATCTCAAGCATCTTAGTAGCAAGTTGACTGCCAGCATTTCTGGGCAGTGCTACCCTAGGTACAAGTCAGCCAGCACTCCTTCTGGCTTTGTTTATTGTAGCCTGCACAGAAACCCCAACAGAGCTACCCAGTCTTATCTTGTCCCTCCACATGTCAAAAGATAAATATGGTAGCCCTTCCTCACTGCCCAACTGCACAGCTAAATGTCAGTTAGCTTGAGAAAACCTCCTTTTTATCTTTACATGCATCAAGTTACTCACCAATCATCTCTGCTTATATGCTAGTAACCCACCCTATTCCTACCAACCTAGTCAAAGCCTAACCAGGCAACAAACAAACTTACTTATTAAAGCCAACCCCTGCATGTAATAAAAGAACACCTTCTAGGCAAATATGAAGGGCGTCTCCCAAATTTTTGCTCAGCCCCACATTATTTAGCCACGGTGGGTAGACAGGGCAACAGCTGTAAAAGTCATGGCAACCAGAAGTGGAGCTGATTCTGTGGATCCCCTGTCCATGAAGAGCAGCATTTGGGGGGCATTTTGGGCTGCGAGAACCTCTGCTGTTAGAATTGTCGGAATATGCAAGGGCTAGATAAACAAAATTGCAAGACCATCCTGCAGGGGGCAGCAGAGGGGACAACTAGTTAGCATAGAGAGATTAGGGACTTCCTACTATTTTCAAATAGCCTCCTTTCTGTCTCCTGATTGGTTCAAAGCACCTGCTGTGCTTCTGTTCGTTTCTGACTCATCGTTAGACAGACTTTCTCCTCTTTCTTACAAAGTTTGTTCTGTTCTTAATTAACCGACTTTATTCTTTAAACAGCTGTGCTCTGCTTTACTGTGTATCTAAACTCTGCCAACCAGAAATTCCATCAGCAGAGATTTTGCACAGGATCTAACCCTCTGTATAGAACATGAATAAGGTTCATACACTGGTTGTGAGCAAGTTAAATTAGCAAACAATTTCATTTTAGTTTTAATATTGGAGCTTTCTACAGTCACCTGTGCCACATGAAAAGATGATCTTGATAGCCAAGTGAACCTTGGGAACAGTGTGTGATATGGCAGTAGGAAAGCACCAGCCTGGGGCCAAGCACAGTTTGCTACTACAGGATTTGTTATATATATTTGAATGGAATAATGCAACAAAACTCCATTCCCTCTTCCAGTCCACTAAGTGTGTGTGCAAAGTGCGGTCAAGTCACAGCCAGCTTATGGGACCCCATCAAGGGGCTGTCAAGACAAGTGAGCAGCAAAGGTGGTTTTCCATTTCCTTCAGCTGCAGAGTCTTCCTTGGTAGTCTGCCTTCAAAGTAACAACCCTGCTTAGCTTGCATGATCTGACAAGATTGCCCCAGCCCACTACTCTGCTTAAAATGTTCATCCTGGGGAACCAAGTAGGGCTCTGTAAGAGGAAGGCGGATTAGTGATAACCACCCCTTCTCCCTCTGTTAGAAGTGTGTTGTGCCCACAGATAATGACTGTTGGATAACAACTTTAATCAAAGACCAACTTTATAAAGAAAGATAGACCTTAAGAACATAAGAGACGCCAATGTTGGATCAGGCCAAAGGCCCATCCAGTCCAACACTCTGTCACACAGTGGCCAAAAATACCAGGTGCCATCAGGAGGTCCACCAGTGGGGCCAGGACCTTATCCTTTTGCCGAGAAAACAAACCCCTGTACTTCATTCTTCCTTTTTAAAAAAAGTAAAATAAAAAAGGACCATGTCAGATCATGAGAAAACTGTGATCCTCTTGGTGAATGCCTTTTTCTTCCTACAGGCTATTTCCTAAAAATATTGTGTATGGGAAAGTCCATCAGAGAAAGATTCTAACTTGGTCTTGCATAAAACCCCAGCCCACAATGTTGGTTTTCTCTGGAGCTGAGAAATTCCATAGAGTAACAAGCCTTAGTGCTTTTTGCCAAGTTTTTATTGCTAAGCCATCAGTCCAAATAAGGATTTATTGTTGATTTAAGTAAATGGATGAAGCAGGAAGACAAGCGTACCATAAATCGGTGCAGTGTATTTCAGTCTGTACTAAGGTCATCAAGAAAGGATGCCTCAATAGGTCTCTTCCAAGCACAAGACACATAAGGAGGTTCCATAGTACAATGGAACAAAATGGGTTTAGCACAAAGGGTCATACATTTCAGTGTCTCTTAGCATATAGCACAAAGGGTCATACATTTCAGTGTCTGGCATCCAGCTAAAAGAATTACAGCAGTATGGGGAAACACTCCTGCCTGAAACTGACAGTCAGAGTAGACCATAGCAGAAGTTATGTTGATGAATAATTATTCTTTCATCAAGGATACAAATACAAAGAATCTTTGGGGTTCCTATATAGGTTATATGGACTCATGTCTGACTAAGTATAAGGCAACTTCCTATAGTGATATATATTACAGCTGAGAGAACCATATTTTAGCATATAGTGCAACAGGAGTTCAGCCACAGATTTCAGCTGTGCTGGATCCAAGCCCCGTGTTTCCACAGCATTTTGGCAGGAAATTT
Organism: Gekko japonicus; assembly: GCF_001447785.1. Taxonomy (NCBI): domain Eukaryota; kingdom Metazoa; phylum Chordata; class Lepidosauria; order Squamata; family Gekkonidae; genus Gekko; species Gekko japonicus. Next base: position 1,874,287 of record NW_015163094.1, on the reverse strand, counting down.
CCAAATTAAGCAAGCAACACAGAGATCAGATGTACATCATGAAATCGTATAGGGTGTCTTTTCACTGGCCTGCTGCGTCAAATTAATAGATGATTGAACTTTTGCAGTGAATTCCTCCTGGAAATATTGGAGCTTGTGTTTGCCCGCATAGTATGTTAAGGGAGGAAAGGTCACCTAGAATTTTCTGACATCCCCTGTAACTGGTTTCAAGAAGTTGATTCTAAGAATTCCTTGACGTCAGTGATCATTGGGAGCTGTTCTGGAACTGGTGAAATGTTAGTAGCCCAAGGAACAAGCATACACGCTACTAAATACAGATGACACCCAGCTCTATCTGATGTTGGGTGGCCACTCGGACTCCAGTCCTGATGACCTTCATCGGGCATTGCAGACCGTGGCTGGTTGGCTTAGGCTGAGTCGGCTGAAACTAAACCCGGCGAGGACGGAGGTTCTGGGCCTGAGTTGGATCAGTTCGGCGTTGGGGCTCCCTCTCCCGACCTTCGACAGGGTGCCTCTGGTACCAGCGTCGGGGGTTAGGAGTTTGGGGGTGCTCCTGGACTCCTCTTTAACAGTGGAGGTCCAGGTGGCAGCCACTGTGAAGTCAGCCTTTTACCATCTTCGGCTGGTGCGGCGGTTCCCCACCTTGACCATGATAACCTGGCCACTGTGATCCATGCGACGGTCACCTCAAGGTTAGACTACTGCAACGCTCTCTACATGGGGCTGCCTTTGTTGCAAATCCGGAAGCTGCAGCTAGTGTAGAATGCAGCAGCCAGGCTGTTGATGGGTCTTACCAGGTGGGACCATATCCAGCCTGCGCTGAAGGTGCTGCACTGACTGCCAATAGCGTACTGGATCTGCTTCAAAGTGCTGGTTCTTACCTATAAAGCCCTATATGGCCAGGGTCTGGCTTACCTGAGGGACCACCTTTCCTCATATGTTTCCCCAAGGGCACTATGGTCGGGGGCACAACACCTATTGGTTATCCCAGCCCCAAAGGTTGCTAAATATGCTGCTACCAGGGCTAGGGCTTTTTCGGTGGCGGCTCCTACCTGGTGGAATGAGCTCCCGAAAGAGATCAGGGCCCTGCGGGACCTAGTACAGTTCCGCCGGGCCTGTAAGACGGAGCTCTTCCGCCAGGCTTTCGAGTAGGAGCCGCCGCCGCCACTGTACCACCACCGTGTTGTCATCTTTATTGGTGGAATCTTTTTACAAGGTGCGCCGGCCCTGGGATGGAAGAACTGACCAAGTGGAGTACTAACCAGAAGAGACGTCAGCATTCCCTGGAGCGTATCATCGGAATCCCCATCTTGGAATTGTTATAGTTTACTGTTGAGCACTGATTTTAATTGTAACGATTATTTATTGGTTTTAAATTGTTTTATGTGTGGCATTTGCCTCTTATGTTAGCTGCCCTGAGCCCATGTGGAAGGGCGGGATATAAATCTAATAAATAAATAAATAAAATTGTCCCAAGTGGTGCACTGCTTTAGTTGATCTCAATGTTACAATAGAACCATTGTTACAGCATTCTGTACCCAGGCACAGCATTGTATGAAGTCCTGAATCTTCCGATATTTATTTAAGAAAATAATTATGTGTACAAAATAGAAGGTAGAAAAGTATTAAAAAATACCAAAATGTACCACTTATAAACATGTTCAAATGATACAACACTGTCATAAGAACGTAAGAACATAAGAGACTGTCAAAGGCATTCATGGGTAGAACCCACTCTTTTGGAAGGTCTGATAGATGACATTGTACAGTGTAAAGTGACTTATGCCCAATGGTCTGTTGAACATCCAAAGTAAGCAGTTATTAAAAAAAATGGAAAGCAAGGAAATGCAGTTTCTGTTTTGACAACGACATAGATTTGAAATATTATTACAACCTGCATGGTGTGCTTTCAAAGCCCACAAAGTATGGTTTCTTAATCTTTAACATGATATAGCCCTTTCTTTGAAATCAAAGGGAACAGAAATTAAAACAGTGGAGAAATCTTTACCCCACTTCCTGCTGTTTTAATGTTTGTTTATGGGAGAATTATCATGGTAAAATAGGGTTGCCAAGTCTCCCCTGGCCACCAGCAGAGGATGGAGGAGTAGGGTTGCCAGATCCAATCTGGGAAACTTCTGGAGATTTGGGGATGGAGCCTGGGGAGGACAGGGACCTCAGTGGCATACAATGCCATAGAGTCCACTCTCCAAAGCAGTCATTTTCTCCAAAGGAACTGATCTCTGTAGTCTGGAGATGAGCTGTGATTCCTGGAGATCCCCAGTCCCAACCTGGAAACTGGCATCCCTATGTTAAAGTATTTCATTTTTCTTATGAAAACTTTAGCTTAATTATTTAAATATGTGAAATATTAATGATCTGATAGTACAATTATTATTGGACAAATCTAATGTTAGGGAATAAATTGAGCTCTGATAAAGCCTCTTTCTTTTTAGAGATTTATATGCCACCTTTGTATTTTAAAAAGTAGTTTATTCTCCCCATTTAAAATAATGAAAATCACTCCAACATAAAATTCAAAATGAGTCAAAAATGGCAGCCAAAGGTCAAAATGAATTGTTATCAACAGCTCAGGACAAAACAGATGAGCTTATCTTAACACCTAAATTATAATGCATATGGTACCAATTTGGGAAACTTCTGGAGATTTGGGGATGGAGCCTGGGGAGGACAGGGACCTCAGTGGCATACAATGCCATAGAGTCCACTCTCCAAAGCAGTCATTTTCTCCAAAGGAACTGATCTCTGTAGTCTGGAGATGAGCTGTAATTCCTGGAGATCCCCAGTCCCAACCTGGAAACTGGCATCCCTATGTTAAAGTATTTCATTTTTCTTATGAAAACATTAGCTTAATTATTTAAATATGTGAAATATTAATGATCTGATAGTACAATTATTATTGGACAAATCTAATGTTAGGGAATAAATTGAGCTCTGATAAAGCCTCTTTCTTTTTAGAGATTTATATACCACCTTTGTATTTTAAAAAGTAGTTTATTCTCCCCCTTTTAAAATAATGAAAATCACTCCAACATAAAATTCAAAATGAGTCAAAAATGGCAGCCAAAGGTCAAAATGAATTGTTATCAACAGCTCAGGACAAAACAGATGAGCTTATCTTAACACCTAAATTATAATGCATATGGTACCAATTCTGGGTACCATTCCAAAGAATATCCTGCTAAGTTCAGCAAAGAGTTCAGAAAAAGATATCAATTTCTGGGCATGAGAAGCCTTGGTCATACTTTGGTCTTAGCCCTTGAACGGTGCCAAGAAACAAACTGGCAGGCAGTGAAGATCTTCAATATTTGTACGTTACAAACACTCCATCAAACTCCAGTCAATAAACAGACTACCATATTGTGGACTATCATATTGTGGACCAACTGGTGTGGGAATTGTTCCTTACACCCTATCATACAATGCATTGCAACAATCACACTTTGATTGGAGGAAAGCATTAACAACTCTGGCCAGATCATTTATTCCCAGAAGGTGATTTCACTGGCTCACTAAGTGAAGCAACTTCCGATTTCATTTGGGCTACATGAAGAGCTGTGTTTTCTTTTTCACTTTTATTATCTGTTATCTGTTCTTTTGGACTTGCTAGCTTGAGTTTTGTTCTGTTTCTATTTCAAGACAGCTGTTTTGGCAGGCTGGAGGTTCTTTTCTTTTGAGGACATTTGCTATGTGGAGCTGGAGAAAGAAGTATCTGATAATGGATGCTATTTTAGCAGCCATATGCAAAGCTGGATCCAAAAGCACTGCATGGCCTTGATCTTCAAGAGGGAGTACAATCCCATTCAGAAGCCACTGAATACCATTTACCTGATCCATCGAGCCACCCAGTTACAGGACTTTCATTATAGACTCCACCCAGCCCATGTCTCTGCAAGGGTTAGATAGAATGGAGAAATAGAGTTTGGTGTTTACATCTGAATACGGGAATTTAATCCAGTGTTTTTGCAGTCACTAACATAGTAATAATCATTTAAAAATCCTATAGTCAACATTAAAATCAAGCATTTATACATATAAAATGTATTAAAGGCAGTGCTATTTTGGGGCAGGAACGCACAGGAATGGAGTTCCGGCTGGGTCCCAAGTTGGCCACGTCCAGCAGGAACTCATTAGCATAATAGGCCACACCCAACAGCAGAAACTCATTAGGATTGGCTACATTAGGGGTGTGTGGCCTAACATGCAAAGGAGTTCCAGCTACAAAAAGCCCGGGTTTTGACAACAAACAAAGTAAACAGAATAAGAAGCAAAAGGTGGGTGTGGCTGGATAACCACACTTCTGGTAACATGGGGGTGTGGCCTAATGTGCTAATGAGCTGTGCTGTCAGGGGTGTGGCCTAATATGCTAATGATTTTCTGTTGTTGGGTGTGGTCTATTAGGCTAATGAGCTCCTGCTGGGCTTTTTCTACAAAAAGAGCCCTGATTAAAGGGTTAAATTATCTTGTAACTGCCCTTTGACTTCATGTGATGGATAATTAGAAATCTGAATTTCAGTGAATCTCAGGTTGCAATCAGGCATACGGAACTCCATCCACACAGAGGCAACATCTTCTTGTACATGAGCAAAAATGTCTATAGCTTTTTTGTAGGATGAGGAGCACCTTCATGCATGGGACTCTAGATCACAGGCACTAAGAGCCAGATAAACAATATAAACATAAGCTTTAGACCATTTCATATGATATGTTTAAACAGGACCTGCAATGTTATTTTAATCTACATTTTGGTGTATAATTTTATATATTTCAGTGGCTTATAATCACTCTTACAACATTAACATTTACATGTCTTTTTTCTTAAATAATACTCTAGTGTAAATTTTTGTAAGCTCAAGTTCTGTTTTATGACCAATAAACTTTGACAATATATTAAAATCTCAGAGGAATTTAATATCAGTAGAATATTATCTTTTAAAAAGATCCCTTCATTTTCTTTGCCTTATAGGGACAAAGGAATATCAAGTATGTAAAAAGGTTTAATAGCTGTTAGTAAATTTTACAGCAACTGTCAATAAATTCATAATATATTGGGCCAGTTAATAGGTCAAGGGAACATATTTATATCTTGCTATAAACTGTTTACCCAAGAACAAACTAATTTCTAACAATAATGAAACATGAAGCCAATAAATATTAATTTCAAACCTTTTTTATAATTTAAATACAAGTCTGGAATAAGAAATATTAGCTGGGAAGATTAGAAGGTGTGTGACTGTTTTGCTGAAAGTTGGATGTTGTTTTACAGTGATACTCACTGCTTGATTGCAAAACTTAATCAACAATGCTGACTATAGTCCTCCATAGCCTTCATTTTCCAGAGAAGTTTGAAGGTTCAATCAAACCATGACTACCTGAAATTTTGTTTGATTTTTAAAAAGCACATCCTTTATAGCCACAGAAATAAAATCTAGATATCTGATTAGTTTAATTGGTGCCAACAAAACTAGAGAAAGATCAGAGGCCCCGGTCACACGGGAGGTTTAGGCTCGGAAGAGGGACGGATTGGGGGTGCAGCAAATGGGCGTGATCACACTGCAACATCTGGGAAGCGGCGCACACTTGTCCCCGATCCGGCCCTTCAGGTCGAAAATGCGCATTAATAAAGAACCTGCAAAAGAGCAGGACTTACCTGAAACGCCGCAGCAAGTGCGGCCGTGGGATCGCCGGCATGCCCATCTTCAGGAGCATTTGAGGCTCCCGGCCGAACTACGCATGTGCACACATACGCAGCCAGCTGCTTCGTTCTCCCTTCAGTGACTTCCCCCCCGGCATCTGATCGTGCCGGGGAGCAACTGTGCGGTGGCTCAGGGGATCTGTCTGATCCCGCCGCCATGTGTCTCTTTTGGTGTGGCTCTAAAAAGCAGCATTTTGACCGTGCTCCCCCCCCCCATGTGGCAGGGGCCAGAATAGGTCTTCCAGTAGTCAGGTTGTTGCTATCTTTGGCATAGGTTCAAGTTCCTCACCATGGCCCATTTCTTCTGCTTCAATATTCTTAAAATATATTTGCAGTACAGCTTATATCAATATTATGCAGGTTTAATTTACTTGGCTTCCCCAAGCCAATTTCAATAGTTGTAATATGGTGTGTGTGCGCACGCTAGTTGTCGTCAAGTCACTTCCAACATGGAGACTCTATGGATTAATGACCTCAAAAATGTTGTGCACGCTAGTTGTCATCAAGTGACTTCCAACATGGAGACTCTATGGATTGTTGTTGTTGTTCAATCGCACAGTTGTACCATTCCAAAGAATATCCTGCTAAGTTCAGCAAAGAGTTCAGAAAAAGATATCAATTTCTGGGCATGAGAAGCCTTGGTCATACTTTGGTCTTAGCACTTGAACGGTGCCAAGAAACAAACTGGCAGGCAGTGAAGATCTTCAATATGTGTACGTTACAAACACTCCATCAAGCTCCAGTCAATAAACTGACTACCATATTGTGGACCAACTGAATTTTCTGAACATTTTTCTTGTGGGGCACCCTATCATACAATCCATTGCAACAATCACACTTTGATTGGAGGAGCAATAAATCTAACTAAAACATACAATTGCCTGACTCTACACTTAGTTTCTTGGGGGCCTATAACCCTCTTCTATTGCCTGGCAAAGACAAGCCATGCTATTGTAATTGGAAGCTTCCAAGATTTCATGCCCTTTCCCCCATCTTCTGATTTTCATGCATAAAAGATTCCAGAATGATTTTTCACTGACAAGGCTGAAGCTCCTCCTACTTACAATCATGTTTGTATAACTCCATGTTCTTCTAAGATATAGTGTATTGATATAGTGATACCTATTTTGCTTATTTAGATGGTACCATCTTCTTCATTATGATTCATTGAGACAGAATTAAAGTTAAATGTAGGTGAGGAAACTAATGTAATGGTGATTTCGGGAGTGTGGCATTGTGCAGAGGAATGTTCATGGTTTTCACTCTGAAGTTTCTAATGAAAATTTTAAAGAAAACAATAGGGGTGCTTCCTTTTAAAAATGCTGCAAAAGGAAAAACAACCTTTTTCACTGGCAAGTTGTTTTGACTTCTAAAACATAAGGTGTGCACTGGATGCAACAGGTTCTTTCCTACGAAGCAGTGTTCTTACATCCCTCACACCCCCTGTAGGCTTTGAAATCAGTGTTCAAAGTGGACTTTCTGAATTCATGAAAACCCACAGGTCTGTAATACATCCCTAATGGAAGTCAAACATGACACCCTAGAGATAAAACACAGTGGCCTTACCCTCTGTTCACAGTAGGTGTCTGTGTATAATAAATATTTTATTTTACTACAAAAACAAATAACTAAACATACCCCCTGTGTTTGTTCTGAACTCTACAGTAGCTTTTGTGAGTTAGCTATATTTCAAAGCTGAGACAGGAAACCACAAAGTCACATTAGTTACATAGCACGTTTGCACAATAGAAAAACAAAGCTGCTTTTATTTTATATCATCTCTGGGTTACACAGGTGCTGTAGATACCCTGTCAAAGGCATTCATGGGTAGAACCCACTCTTTTGGAAGGTCTGATAGATGACATTGTACAGTGTAAAGTGACTTATGCCCAATGGTCTGTTGAACATCCAAAGTAAGCAGAGCCTTGCTCAGATCTGGCAAACTGAAAGCCATGGCTTCCTTTATTGAGTCTATACATCTCATGCTAGGTATTTCTCTTCTCCTACTGCCTTCAACTTTTCTTTGCATTATTTTCATTTTCACTATTGTCTTCTCATAACCTATGTTAGGAGATATAAATACAACCTCAGGTTCTGTGAGACCTGGGAAAACTTCTCAAATCAACAGATTCTAGGGATTAACAGCTGCCATACATCTCCAAACAGGGCCTGGAGATTTCTAGTGCTCTATCCCACAAGATATGATAAAACAGCTAGTATAAGACTGGAATCAGATGGGCAGTTTGATCCACTGTTTCCCTGCCTCTAATTGAGCCAAGTTATTTTATAACAGAGAATCCTGATCAGTCTCACCCCTTTTAGCATGCTTCAGTGTGCTTTTACCTGTGCTTGAGTGATCAGATGGCAGCAGGCAGGGAATCAGCCTGTCAGCCATTTTTTTAAAAAATGTATCCTTTGAACATGCTCACAAGCACTGATAAGCCTGCTGGGAAATGTAGTTTATGGGGGCATAGGCCATTTTTTTTTAAGTATGTCCTCTGATGAACCTGCTGGGACATGTAGTCCTCCATCTCTAAACTTTTCAATTTACCCCTTCCTCAAACCACAGAAGAAAGCTGCAGTACAGGGGCATCTTTCTTTGAAAGTTGTTATGAAGAAAACAAAGTTTAGAGCATCCCCTGTGGGAGATGGGGAGAGGGAGAGAGTGGTGTGAATATGCAGTTATGCAAACTTTGTTAATGCGTAAAAAAAGGTGGCCAGAAACCAAAAGACTAGTCAGACCTGCCTGATGGCTTGGGTGTGCAACAGAGCAATCAGACAATAGGAAATCCATTTTGGAACCAGCTCAGATCAACAGGACTGGACTTTCTCAGGTATCAAAGAAAATCGCAATAAGGGGGGGCAACAGGACAGATGACTGGGGCATGACAGACAGATGCTGCTGTCTGATCATGCACTTTAAATCCATAAGGGAACAGCAACAAATTAAACTGCACATCTGATCACAGCCTAAAATTCCCAAATTCAGGAGAGAGAAGCAAAAAATACATTCCCAACTTGTGCAACTCAAAGTATCTAATGAAAATGTAACTCTATATCAAGCCAACACCATTGGCCGCCAAATTCTGCTTATTTGCAATCAGAGATGGAGCTCCCCAATGACCTCTCTGAAGAGAAGGAGAAGTTACCAAGCTCCAAACCTTGTGGGGGGGAGGCATTCAGGCAACTTCAGTGATTGTGTGGACAAAATGCAAGAGAATCAACTGTGTTAAGACTTATTTATAGACAGAGGGTCACCACTTTCCATTTCTTGTAGCTTTTCTTGAGAGGCCAATCTCTAGCACTCACAAAAACATGTCTTTCTTGCCTCTTAGAAGCTATCCCAGGCTTTGAAGAACCTGAGTTCAATTCTGCTTCTTTCAAACTTGTTCTCTAGACCAGTTTATAAAAATATATCAGCAACTCCTGGGGTTACAATTTGATTAGAACATGATTTCACACAATCTTAGCTAATGTTCATTAATATTGCCATTAATTGTTTATCCTTTTTTAATATCATTATAGTAACTCTGGTATAAGGTTTGCATCACCAGATCCAGATGAATGCTCATCTTCTTCTGTTGTATTGACAAACTGTTGTATTGACAAACTGAGGTGCAGGCTTGATTCTAAAAATGTTTAAGTTTGTTGTTGCTGTTGACACATTTAGTTATTTGCCCATTAAATCTATTGATCTCAATTAAAAACCTGATTAATTTCAGGGTTGCGGATAGAGACCCAATGAGGTGGAATATCCAAAAGTACTCTGGCATATAATTGATTAGATCGCAGAACACTACTAACTTATCTATTTTCTTAATGTTAGACTTGAAGTTTTGGCATATACTGAGTAATATTTCATTGCCATATCCACTGAAAATAACATTCTCATTTATGTTAATATGCCCAACAGTGCATGAGCAGAGCAGTCAAATCACCCCCATAGTGCACCTTAAAGTTTGTCTTTGGTCCATTTTCTTTCTCCCATCCAATAGCTACAAACTTGAGTATACATCGGTCTCCTGCAGAGTGTCATGTTAAAAGCCCACGAACTGCTCCCAATTAAAATTTTATATTTAATATTAGGTTTTTTATTAATCTAGTATTTTATTAATAGAATTTGTAAATATTTAATGCCAAATTTTTATACATAATACTCTGTCTTATTAATCTAGTAAATTTTATTAATAGAATTTTTTTAACTTTGCATTTTGTTACTAGTACAGATTAATTGTGTGATTAAAAAATATTATAGTGCCAGATTAAAAATAACATTGCACATTCTCTTAAGATGTAGTGTGCACAATAGTCTGTTTACCAGTCTCCCTGTTTCCCCTAATAATACTCTGCTTTGCTCTAGTTATTCACCTATTTTTACTACTGAGCTATTTGTATGGAGATCTGAGTATCAAAGTGTAATAGGTCCCGTCTTTCAGTCTTCAGATAACAAATGAATACCCAAGATTGTCTTGTACATTGCCATGAGTTCCTGCTGTGTAAATGACCTTTCTGCCAAAAAAGGGTTCTTCACCTATGTACACCTTACAAGTTTCCTGGAATGTATGTTGTGCATTATCTGATTTTCCTCCTGTCCAAATTAGTAGCACAGTCACATAGCCAATTGGAATATGCATGTACTTTCTGCACTGATATGTCATTGCCTTCTCCTCTTGCTGACACTTTTGATGTTGCTCCCTTTCATCGTCGTCATCATCCGGCTCCTATACCAGACTTAACATCTAAGGCCTTCAACAAGACCTAATTGGAATCTGCAGGGCCTAAAGTTTAAGGCTGGATCCTTTTTCTCAGTCTTTTGCACAGTAGTGACTGTATCCTGGCTTACAGCTGGGTGGATGGTTATAATATTTACAGCTCTGCTGCTGATTCCAGCCTATATTTGAAGTAACCTTCTTACATCCCAATCCATCGAGGGAGCTCTGTGAACCAAGGTAGGCATGTACACTAGATACGGAGATCAGGTTTCCTACTTCAGTAAGAAACTTTCCACTATCCTTGGCAGGAAGAATGAAAAATAAATAAATAAATGGTGCCACAGTGGGATACCGTGTGTGCTGAAGATTCGCCATGTCACTTCAGGCAAATACTGGAAGTAACTACATGTTGCCAGGGCCGTATTGATGCAATGTTCTTGGAATTTGGCAAAACTCTGTTTTTTACCGTAGAGTTTTGCCCAGATCCTTGATTGTCTTCCAACCAGAAGCATTACTAGATGTTCCTGTCAAAGATCCCAATCAGTGTTTATTTGCAGAGCGATCATACTTTTTACTGATCTCTGCAGTGTCCCAACTGGCTTGAGAAGGTTTTCTCGATTCTATATATGCAGAAGTGTGTCTTGTTCGTTTGCTGTTTTGTTCTTTTCTGTTCTGATGCTGTGGGATAAATGCTTTGGCTGTATCCCATAGAATGGAAGTGCTACAGATTGGAAGGACACAAAAGCAGAGGCTACATTTACCCTTTCCTATTATGTAAAATGCCTGGAGGATATAATTCCTGGGAAGTAAGTGAGAAATAGGGAAAAAAATAGAGCCAGACATTTGTTTCCTGTGAAAACCAAGAGAAACAAAATCAAAAGTTAATATTGAAAGTAAATGGAGTAATAAAATGAAATGATTACTGGGGGGGGGAGTCTGTGTATATCCCTATTTCATTTCTTAAATTTGGAGATAGGTACTGTAATAACTGATGGAATTTCAGTGGGTTGAATCCCTGCTTGTCCCTTGGTACCTTAGGAGTCTTTTTCCCCCACCTTCCAAGGTATTGTAAGGTAGTTACAATTTTCTGGTCACATGGTTCTTGCTGCCATTGCTCAATGTTCACATCATTTGCTCTACGCTCTACATGCAAACATAGAACATGGCAAGCCTGCATGGGAAGGAAAAAAGAGAAAATACTTCACAATAAACTGGGATTGTTCAACCCAAAACATCCAAAGAATTCCCAAGAAGGTTGGTTTTTATACCCACTTTTCTCTGCCCTAAGGAGTCTCAAAGCAGCTTACAATAGCCTTCTCTTCCTCTCCCCACAACAATCACCTTGTGAGGGAGGTAGGGCTGAGAGAGTACCCAGCAGTCTTCATGTGGACAAGTGGGGAAGTAAACCCAGTTCTCCAGATTAGAGTTTGATGATATTAACCACTACACCACACTGGTCAGTGATACGTTATGGGCAACCAGGTATTTAGTAAGGCAGGAAGTACAGATCTCAGAATGGGACTGGAGCCCTGTAGGGTTGCAGTTTGGAATGATGTGCTGGTGGGATAAGAGGAGGGACTTCCCAGGAGTGGGGAGGAGTGCCGCGACATGCCTACATCACCCAGAAGTGATGTAGGCATGTTGGGAGCAACACTCTGGGTTTTTGGGGAGCAAAATTCTATGGTAAAATCGGCCTCAAACCATAGAGTTTTGCCCAAAAGCCAGAGCATCACCCCTGGCATGCCCATGCCACTTCTAGTTGACATAGGCACATCGCCCAATGCTGCTGATGGTGGGGATTTCCTCCCCAAGAACTTACAAAAGTGGGCAAGAGCCCACTTCCCCCACCCCAAACTGTGGAATGGCAACCCTAGAGCCATGACGAAAATTTTGGGAGGTCTTCCAGGAGCTGAGCTGGGAAGATAGGTAGAGAGAGGTGCTTTTTACCCAGTGTATCTGCTCTGAACTTTTGTAACTACATCATTTCAATTTTTTAAAGTTGCATTTTGCTTCTTACTTGTCCAAATCAAACTTGTGAGTCTTTTTCATGCTCCCCCCCCTTATGTCCAGTTTTTCCTGCTAAATGTACACTGTTGTAAACATTATTTTAGGATCAGTTGCATACAAATGATATGTAAATGGCACCGACAAATTGGGCTACACCTAGTAATGTGCCAGCAAACCAAAAAGGGGGGGAAAAGATGCCAAGAATTCAATTAGAGCTAGTGCTGTTCAGCTGCAGGTAAATTCTCTGATCCCCCTATTTGTAGTTTTCTGTTACACCTTTTGTAATTCAGCTCTTGTAGGGGATCTTTTTAACATTGCACACCACAGGGTGCTCTAGTAGGAGGATAAGAAGGTTTGGGGAAGACTTTGCCTACTTCTGAGCATCTGCAAAATGAAATTCTGAATTTTGTAGAACTTCCCATCATCCCCTCCTCTCTTTGATTTTTTTTTATCTGCATGGAATCAATTTGAAAATATTTTAGGATCAGTTGCATATAAATGGCATATAAAGGGCACAGAGAAATTGAGCTACACTATCTCAAGTGGCCTTAAACTACTACCCTTCCCTCAGGATGAGGGTTTCTTCCCCACAGCAGCCTCAGTCCCTTCTGGCTCTGTTTCCTGGGAAGAAGAACAGCTTTCCCTCTTGTACCAGTTCCTATATTCCCCAGCCCTCTTCTTCCCTATTGGTCAAAATCGGCACCAAAACTTCCCAAGGCCTTCTGGGGTTTGTAGGTCCAGCCTCCCCTACTGCTAGCCAGGCTCCCTGGGCCTAGTAGGCCTCTGGTGGCACAGCCCAAATCATGACACCAGTACTGTAAAGTGATACCATTACTTTGCATGATCTGGACATTATACTTCTGTTGATACAGTCCAAAATCACGTTTGCCTTTTTAGCTACCACATCACACTGCTGATTCATGTTCAGTGTATGGTCTACTAAGACCCCTTGATCCTTTTCACGCATACTACTGCCAAGACAAGTCTCCCCCATCCTATAATTTTGAATTTCATTTTTCCTCTCTAAATGCAGAACTTTATATTTATCCTCACTGAAATTCATTTTATTTGTTTTAGCCCAGTATTCCAGCCTGTCAAGATCATCCTGTATCCTGACTCTGTCTTCTACTGTATTTGCTACCCTTCCCAATTTAATATCATCTGCAAATTTAATAAGCAAGGGAAAACTGGGTAAAAAGAAATTAAGATAATTCCTCATCACAATACTAGATAAATTAAATCTGAAAAGTCAAGGAGATTGAAAAGACTTTGGGGGAAAGGCACTAGAATCTGGCATTCAGGTGAACACTTAGTCCTGACCCAGAAGTATTTATGGCCAGCCCAGGCTGCCTGAGTGAGTGGAGCTAATTAGGAACCTGGGGAGATAACAGAAGCCATATATCACCATGAGTGGCTTGCCACAAGAATCAGCAAAACACAAAGTATAAGGCCCCTGACTCTAGTTCTAGTGGATGGTGGAATCTCTGTCCACCATAGTGCATGCCGCTTTCACAGGTGATAAAGTCATTGGCTCTTTTAGTAAAATGTGTTAGAGGGGTTCTAGGTAGAAGCTTTTTATAGAACCACAACACATTGTAACTACAAATATTTATTAGTTGTAAAATTATTAACCATGTTATTGCTCTCCTATTTCTATCTGCCACCATGAGCAATCCTGAGCAGGTCTACACAGAATCCTACTGGGGTCTATTCAGTGGGGCTTTCTCCTGAGAAAGTGTTCTTAGGATTGTACTATACTACTTTGAAAAACATTTCTTTTTACTTATACCAAGTTTCCATTTTATTATTTGACATTGGCAATTCATTTCCTACTTCATTTGGGCTGTCATAAAACAGAGAGAAATTTTACAGTAATATCCATAACTTTAGGTTCACAAAACTACATCTCATACATTATAAATAATCTGCATTTCATATCTGCATTTCTTGGTGACTTCAAAGTATAATGCCATTATATATATATTGTTAAAGAGATTTCTCATATAATTAAATGGCTATTGGGACGATCACAAGTTTTGGATAGTCAGAACTTCAAAAAGCTGTCCTGGCATACACTTTGTTCTAGGGAATTCATGTAGCTAAATCCATGGAGCTCTATCATCCTTAAACAATTGTATATTCAGGTATAAAGGTAGTTTATCAATGTAACCATTTTTTTACAGATTTGGTTCAAATTCATCCATTGAAATAATCAGATTCAGAGACAGTCATTAGCAAGAGAAATCTGTTTATGCATCAGAATCTTAATGGGTTTCTGAACTGGAAATACTGAATTTATTGGCATGTGAGGAACAGGCTAGGATAATCAGGAAATTCACATAATTGACAAGGGAAAGAAGGAATATAAGGTGTGAAGAGGCCATGTATAAGATTGGATTTTGATTGATTCAATATGATGGTCACTGGTTCTCATTTTGAAGTAAAAGATATATACTAACTAATGAATTACAAATTCTACTAAATAAGAACTCATTGATACTCCACAAAACATTCATGCTTGCTGAAGATAGTAATGTTTACTGCAACTGACATGTAAAGTATGGATGACAGACCAGTATTCTTAAAGACCATGTGGATACTGCTGAAGCCAAGATAAGGCTAAAAGGTTAACTCCCCTTCCAGAACACTGATTTATGCCAGTTTTATAAAAACAGGCTCCCCATTTATAGAATATGAAAATGGCTGTTGTTTAAGGAATCAATGGCCACTGCCCCCCCCCACTGAAAACTAACATCTGGATCAGTAGCCATAGGGTTTGGCTTCTGAGGGAAGAGACATTTGGGAGTCAGTGTTTTCTGACAGGCAATAGTCAGAAAAGTACCCCTACAGAAAGAAGAGAAACCCCATTGTCTTAGATATATTAAAACTGCTCTGCGGGAGAATTTAGATTCTCAGTCAGGAAAGCTACAGAACAGGCTTATACAGACAAAGGATACTGGAGAAGGATTGGCAGAACATAAGAACATAAGACATGCCAATGTTGGATCAGGCCAAAGGCCCATCCAGTCCAACACTCTGTATCACACAGTGGCCAGAAATACCAGTGCCATCAGGAGGTCCACCAGTGGGGCCAGGACATTAGAAGCCCTCCCACTGTTGACCCCCCCCCCGAGCACCAAGTTGACAGAGCATCACTTGCCCCAGAGTCCCTATATATACCTTGTGGCTAATAGCCACTGATGGACCTCTGCTCCATATGCTTATCTAATTCCCTTTTGAAGCCATCCATGCTTGTAGCCGCCACCACTTCCTGTGGCAGTGAATTCCAAGAAGATCTGGATAGTTAAAGTGAACTCCTATACAAGCCAAATAGTAAAAGGAGTTATTGCTTCTTAGGGACAAGGAGAATAACTTCCTGCCAGTGAAAGGGGTTGGGAAGAGAACCCTGGTCTGTGATAAAGGAGAGAAGCTTAGACACCTCAGGAGTTAGTGAAAAGCTGTAATATCGAAAGGAAAACCTAGAACTCTGAAGGGAGGAATCTAGAATCTTCAAGCAAACGCTGTCCTCCAGAAGAAACATTAATAAGAACGGTGTTAATGCTGAAATATACTAACAAAATAACAACTAAAAAACCTTGAAACAAAACTGCAAATACATTCTCTTGAATGTTCTAAGAATTCAACTCTATTAGGAAGTTTGTTACCTCACCGATCTCAAAACGTGACTACCCGTGTTATATATATTCTCTGTCTGTTCAACAAAGTATTATTTCTGTTTTGAAAGTTACTTTGCCTCAAGTGCCATTTCATAAGGGTTTATAAAACAGGACAGCTCCTGTATTTCCCTCAAGTTCCTGTACTGGGTCTAAAGCCTCAACCAATATCTAAACAAAGAGTGGGACAGTTTCAAGTTTATATCAATAGAGAAGATATACATGCTACTGTAGGGTGATTCAGACACTGAGGGGAACTGAAGTTTTGGCAGGAAAAATCTGCCAGACAGTTGGGGAGATACAGGGGTCTTTCATAGGGGGTCTTCAATTCAAACACTAGAAGGGAGAAATTCAAAATCATTCCTTTTCTGCTGCCTAACTGCAGCAAACACAAGTAGAAAGTGGGCCTAAGGAGCCTTAAAGCTTCCATGCCCTTTCTTCTTTGCGCTTTGGTGCTGCTGGGATGAGAAATAATACTCTTTTTTTTTTTACCGTAGCATCTACTCTGCAGAATTTGGCACTATGACCATGATAAGAAGCTGCCTCCACTTTGTATTTCCTTGCTTTTGTCAGCCTCATTATTGTAGCCGGGATGTTATTAAAATGCTTCCCTTCATCTTCTAATAATCCTTTCACGCCTCTATATCTGCCTCATGAACTTTAGAACATTGTGAAATATTTTTTTGTAGTTTAACGTGTTTTTTTTTCAAGTTCATTGATCAAACATTTGTACATTTTAATGCTATAAATAATTGAAGAGCCTTCATTTTTGCGGTGTTAAAATTAAGTTTTCTGTTCTGCCTTTTAAAACTAGAACAAGGGGAAGCATAATTTAATCCATAAAAGGCTGCAGAATGCAAGGAACTCCGTCTTACCCTTGTATGTAAGACTCTCTTCATTTTCACTTTGATTGCTCAGAAGAGGAAAGCGTGACTAGAGAAGCTTCTGCAAAAACCTTCCAGTAGCTGACTTGTCAAAGGAATTCACCTACTTCCTGGGAATGCTTGAAGTGAAGGCACACCAGACTTTGGAGGAAGTACAAGGAGAATATTTTAAGTCAACCACTACATGTTATAGACTTAAGGGGCTAAAATTCCAACAGGTGGAAAGTGCAGCATCCATGGCTCACTGATGTAAGCTGAAGCAGTTCCTCAGTCTCCTGGCCCCTATCATACCAATATCCATACAGGATCCCATTGTATGCAATAGACAATAGTCAAGAGCGGAGGAACATCTACAATGGAAAACCCAATCACCTGTGCATACTGAGATAAGGGAAATGTGCAATGCCATGATGACAGTAGATAAGATTTTTTTCTACCTATATTACTAACCAGACACAAGAGGAAGGGAGCAAAGGAGGATACCAAGTCTATAGCTATTAATTTATCATTTAAGTAGGGTGTTACAAAAACTATGGGTAGGATCCTATGATGACTCTCTTCTGCCAAGTCTTCCTTCAAGGTCAAAGAACTTCCTCCAGTAGAGAATGATTTGTTTCTGATGGAGAAAGGCTTCTTCTGCTTCATGAGTTTGCATGCCATCCTTGTGCAGAGGCCATCTTCTCTGGATTGTTCAAATTTTAGTGTATGTGCAGTACAACCTCTTAGTCCCAAAATTAAAAGTAATCCAGATGTCTTTCTTGCATGCAGTTTTTTTTGGGGGGGCATGCTGTATATCCTCCCCAACTCTTTGACTCAAAGCTGTCTTAAACTCACCTACTGTGGTCTTGACCACTGCTATAAAGTTCAAGTTAAATTTGTCTCTGGGAAATTCTCTGCATTCTCTACTTGACTATCTCAGATTGGATCATTTTGTGAGTAACTGAAACCAGAGGATATATGCAAAAATAATGGATCTGTGATTTTCTACTCCACAACTGCTTGATTATCTCTTACTTCTGATATGGAGCATATTTCTTCACCTCTTGCTTTGCATTTTTTACCTCTGCTCCCTTTCACTTCCAACAGGTACCTCTGTTTTAATACCATTCTAGCTAGAGTTTCCATCTTCCCTCTGGGGTGGGGGATCTCTTGTCCCCAGATGCTGTTGCCCACTCAGCTGGGCAGCAGGAGTATATGCCTTGTGAAATGGGGGGGGGGATTGGCTGCCCTAATATAATTGTCACTTCTAGCATGACTCAGAAGTCGTCATGCTGGGTGATGCTCTAGCATTCAACCAAAACTCTACTGGAAGTGATGACATTGTACTGGGATGCTGATCACTCCCCCCAAACCCAGAAAGGCCCCCTTTCCCCATCTAATGCCATCTGATAGGTCATGCCTGGTAATCCTAATTCCAGGTTATTCCCAGTATTTCACTTTCGCTATGATCAATGATTTTCTAATTGCAGAGTTATTTGGAAAATTATCTGATACCCCACATGAACAAACTTTTGGTCCTTGTGACTCTCATACTCCAGTACGTTACATCTTTGCTTGTTCCCCTTTCAATGTCCTTCTCCAGTCATTTTAGAGACTACCATTTGCTTAATCTTTTGTTGGGTGATACCAGAGATGTCACCCTGTCAGTTGCCAAATACACATCTATGACTCTAAGACTTTGAGACTTCAAGGATGATTATTACTCTGGAATCCTAACTTTCTATTTCACTTAGGAATAGTTTCTGATTTTAATTTTTTTGTTTGTTAATCTGTTAGTGTAATTATGAAAACTATGAGTGTATTTAGCTTGGGGGTTTGGTTTGGTACTACTTTAAACCCAAATAATTTTGTATAATTTTGTATTGTCTAAAAGGCTATGAGCTGTATAGGCACACCTGCTAATAAATGGAACTGAATAGCTCCTTCTGACAGAGAAACGCTTCCTATAATGAAGAACAGTCTTTCTTGGTTGAAGACAGTCTTTCTCTGGGTTAGATCCTTTCCAATATGTCTTCCTCAAGCAAAGTATGGGGACTTGCCTTGCAGTGGCTAGCCTCCTTTCTCCTAGGTCGGGGACAGAGGGTGGCGCTTGGGGAAGAGTTATCCCAGCAAAACCCACTGGAATGTGGTGTGCCACAGGGAGCAATTCTCTCCCCTATGTTGTTCAATATCTATATGCACTCCCTCACCCAGATTATCCGGAGGTATGGGCTTGGGTGTCACCAGTACGCTGATGACACCCAGCTCTATCTACTGATGGACAGCCACCCGGATATGACCCCTGGAGAGCTGAAGGAGGCGTTACAGGCCATGGCTGGATGGTTGCGTCAGAGCCAACTGAAGATAAATCCATCTAAGATGCAGGTCCTGTACCTGAGTCGTGGAAGACTGGGACAAAGGATTGAGCTCCCAGCCTTCGATGGGGCTCCATTGGTTCCAACGTCGGAGGTAAAGAGTCTTGGGGTGTACCTGGATGCCTCCCTTACCATGGAGGCCCAGGTCATGGCCACTGCCAGGTCTGCCTTTTTTCATCTGAGACAGATCAGGCAGTTAGCCCCGTATCTAACTTCCCAGGACTTAGCAACAGTGATCCATGCAATGGTAACTTCCAGATTGGATTATTGTAACTCTCTCTATGTGGGGCTGCCCTTGACTCTGCTCCGGAAGTTACAGCTAGTGCAGCAGCACGGTTATTGTCAGTGACACCTGTGTGGGCGCACATCTGCCCAGTGCTGTGCAACCTGCACTAGCTGCCTATTGAATTCCGGATCTGTTTCAAGGTGCTGGTACTTACCTTTAAAGCCCTATATGGCCAGGAACCAGCATACCTTTGAGACCCCCTCTCCCCATATGAGCCCCATAGAACACTAAGGTCCACCAACCAACATCTTCTGGTGGTGCCAAGCCCCAGGGATGTCCGACTTGCCTCGACCAGGGCCAGGGCCTTTTTGGCTTTGGCCCCTGCCTGGTGGAATGAGCTCCCATGTGAGATCAGGGCCCTGCGGGATTTACTACAATTCCGCAGGGCCTGCAAGACGGAGTTCTTCCACTGGGCCTTTGGTTGAGGCAGTGGGTGACCCCCTCCTCCTTGGGTTTCCTCCATTCAGTAGCCTGAGTCCTTTGAGGTCCTAAAATTTAAAGATCTCCAAACAAAAACTGAAACATCATGAAACCAGCATCTGATTTTTACTAGAGTTGCAATGTCATAGTGTATTTTTAAATGTAAATTGTCTTTTAACTGTATTGTATTTTACTGTTGGAAGCCGCCCTGAGCCCATCAAGGGGAGGGCGGGATATAACAACAACAAATAAATAAATAAATAAGTGTTCTGTAATTATTATTTGCTCCCAGAACAACTCACTCAGGCAGCCAAGCCACATGCCTGTTGAAAGATAGTGACCAATCCACCACAAGTTTGTACACCGAAGAACTTGATTCCAATTTTAACTTTTTTAAAAAACTGAGCCTCCAGAAGAAGCCATATGGATTGCCCGATAAGACTCAAAGAGAGGCTGCAACTCAGAGGATTCTCGTGCATGTGTCCAAAAACTAGTTCACTTTACCCTTCTGTTTTCTGCCGTTTTCAGTTCCCAGCCCATTGCACACTACAACCTCTTTTTTAAAAATAATTTTCACTGATGAAAAACAAATAAAGGAATAAAATGCTGATTCGATCAATAGTGAAACAAACAAGTAAGCAAAATTTTGTTGAGATAAATTGCAGGCTTATAGAAAATAGAAAACAACCTGCACAAATAGATTCAGGGTGTTTCATACTTGATTCTAAATTTTGTATTTTCCATGCTGTTTATGCACATGCGTGAATGTTGTTGAGCCATTTATAAAACTGAATGTATGTCCTAACCAAGATGGTTTCTGTGCACATTACAGAGCTGGAAACTACAATAACTAATCTAAGCTTGAGAATACCCTAAAACAAAGATCCTTTCCAGATTAATTACCTTGAAAATCATGGCACATACTTCTAAGTAAATTTAAGTTAGGATCAGGCTGTAAAATGTGAGTATTGGTAATCTCAAACATGAAGTCTAGATGAGACTTGAAATTCTGAACCTTTCCCCCCTAATGGAATCTAGATTCCAGAGTTGTCTCCTCCTACGCCTTCCTCTAATCATTCCCAGTTTTATCATGCAGCTGGATCTGACACTGAACTGATTCAGCATTATACTGATGAGCAAACCGTATGCTTCCAGTTTCTAGATGAGGTTTTCAACCAGATGCATAACCAAAGTCTTTCAAAACTTGTTCAGCTCTCTTTCCTTGCTGGGAATTTCATGAGGACGAGCTCCCAGGGGGCATTTCTACTCCTCCTTGGCTCAGGCTTCATGGAAAATAGTGTGAGAATAGTAAAGTCAATATTCTGAATTCATTAACTCTGCTGTTGGCAACAGCCTTACGGTTGCCTGGTGCCTGGAAACGAAAAGAGCTGCATGGGAATCACTTGTTGCTCACGATCATTGGCTACATATTTATTCACTGTAAAAACCACCCAGGTAAGTTTTCATGAATGTTAGGATAAAAACTATGAGTCTTCATGAAAAATGATGAAAACCATGAAGACTGGTTGTTTTTTCTTAACTGCTCTTTCACTCGTGATGAATTTCATGAAAATTGTGTTAAGGGAAATGGAGATTTACTGAAAGCACTAAAGACTGTGTTGATGGAACAAACGATGCCAAACAAAGTGGCTATGTTTAGTTTAAGCCAGGATGGCTGGTATCCTGCTGGTGTGAGATGAAACAGGAGAACCACTGAGGTCCTGATTCTGTGAACCACTGTATCAGCAGCAATGTTTGCAGCATAGTTCATATGTTGAACCTTCTTTTTCTTTCTGTCATGGGAGATCTTTGCTTCACACAATCCCTGGAGGCCAATTCCAGGGAGGGAATATGAGACAAGTGAAAACCATGGCTTGGACCCCACCTAGTGGGCACAAGGGGGCAGTTCTGTTAGCTTCCCTCTTCCCTGATCCCCCAAAGCTATTACTGGTGGTTCTTTATGAGGCATTTTTGGCTGCCATGGGATGGGTGAATTTGCAAAAATCACCTCCCACTTTGTACCCAAAAAAATTCTAGATGGGATCCATATCTCTCTATATAATAATTCTGTTTGGGCCATGGACTCTTCTGAACATTCCAGATGCTCCCAAATCAGTTGGCTCCCTGATCTGTCACTCAGAAGCTGTCCCTATCCACTGGCTGTGTTGCCTGAGTCTCGCCTCCAATATTCTAAACAGTTTGCTGTTCCTCTCCCCACAATAACCAGTCGGAACACAGAGGTCATTTGCATATGCAGCCTGATTGGCCTTTGCCTCTAACATGCTAAACAGTTTGCTGTTGCTGTTGGGAGTCATTGAATGTGTCCTGAGGTAAAATACATATCCCAATTTTCCCCTAAATGGTCTCTGGAGTTGCCAAAATACATATCCCAATCTTCCCTGAAATGATCACTGGAGTTGCCAATCTCCCTGTGGGGCCTGGAGATCTCCCAGAAATCACTGTGTTCCCCAGCCACAGCACATAATTCCCCCTACAGAAAATTTCCCAGCTATGACAATGGCTGCTTTGGGCAGTGGACTCTTTGGCATTGTACCCTGCTGAGGCCCCTCCCCCCCCCAAAGCCTGCCCTCCTAAGGCTGTACCCCTCAAATTTATA
>NW_015163094.1:1849018-1851561 GCF_001447785.1 Gekko japonicus | reverse complement strand
AGAAAATGGCTGATTTGGGCAATGGACTCTATGGAATTATACCCTGCTGATGTCCCTCCACACCCCACACCCTGCCCTCCCAGGGCTCTACCCCTCAAATCTACAGGTATTTCCCAACCCAGAGCTGGCAACCCTGTAACTGGCTATGGAACTGCTTTCCAGACCCTTGGAACCCAGAAGACATGGCATAAAAGGAGGTGCTTTTCTACCTTAGCTGCCACTGCATAGCCCCAAATCAACACAAGTCAGGGGCGGAGGGAACCATACCTGTTGCCATGAGGCTGTCCTCCCATACTACCCACTTGGGGCAGCAAAATGACTTGAGACCAGTGTTCCCTCTAAGATGAGTTAGTGTGAGCTAGCTCACGGTTTTTTAGCCTCCAGCTCACAGATTTCTGCATTGGCTCAGGAAGGATGGCTCCAGAGCCAACTGATTTATGCAGGAACCAAATTGCTCGGCCACAACTTTGATGCCAGCAGCTCACACAGTAGAATTTTTGCTCACAAGACTTCACAGCTTAGAGGGAGCATTGCTTGAGACAGCCCTGTCTTATAGCTAAGCAGAAGGAAATAAACATGGCTTGCCTTCCTCTATTTTCCCCTTTCCTCTGCTGCCCCACCAGCCACAGTTGGGACACTCACCTGGAGCTTCCTTCTAGAGTTTGTTGTATTTCTTTCCACAACAGGCCTTACTCCTAGTATTTTATATACAGAAGATCTCAGGTGTAATCCCTAACATATCTGCGGAAGGTCTCAGGTATTGACAAGATCTCTCTATCCTGAAGCCTTGGAAAGCCTTGGAAAGAGTAGACAGTACTGAGTAGACAGTAGACAGTAATCTACTGAGAAGTAGAGTAGACAGTACTGAGTACTGAGTAGACAGTATTGAGCTGGGTAGACCAATGGTCTGATGGTATAAGGTAACTATATTTCAGGCAAATTTGTGGGAGTGGGTGCATTCCAATGAGAAGGATCAACAAGAGAAATTGGGCTGAAAAAATGATGTTGCAGTGATGCTGTGATGTCACTTCTCATCACATAAGTGATGTCATGTATCACCATGGGTAACAAAAGAGCTTGGGGGGGGGGTTACTAGAGCATCTCTGACAATGTGTGACATCATTTCTGGTTGTGTAACTGGATGTGACATCATGACAATGCACTGTGTCATATGACATGGTGTTATATTCTGCCTTTTCCCCAGAAGCTCCCAGAGATTGCTCATGTTTAATTGGCCCTAGAATCCTCTTAGCCTCAGCTTCTCATCTTAGCCTCCACCTCTCAGTAACATAGCAACAATATACAGCTCCTTCACAGGATAGTTGTAAAGAATAATGAAAAACATTTTGCAAATGGGTTTTTTCCCATGACTAAAGTATGAACAAAGCTTGTCCAAGACATTTAGAGGCAGAAAATCCAGATAAGTCCTTCTTCCCACCAATTAACATAGTTTACACCCCACCAGAAAACAGACGTTCATGACCCTCATAGTGAAGGATAAATGCTGCAGAAGTATTCCAAGTTACTTTACAATTTCCACTCATTTCAGCAAGGCTTGCGTAGTGGCACTTCACAATGGAATACGTCCTTTAACATTTTGTTGTCACAATGTGCTGCCAGAATCAATAACCTACTCACTGCAGCCAACAAGCCACATGGCTATTATTTCACATGGGTTCTGAGATCCTGGGAATCAAATTTCCCAGAGTCTGAGATGGCTGTTAGAGGGAAAGACCTATGACTTTCACCACCTTCCACTTATGGATTGCTGGATTCAACCCATATAATCTACCAAGTGAGGACCACCTGATGGTAAGATGTAGAACAGGGAAAAGTTAAAACTGCTTATTTTCTAATGATTGCCCCTCCAGAAGCAGATTCTCAACCACAAAAGGACTGTCTGGGTAATGTTCCACACACTGCTGTGTAGCATGTAGCCTAGCCCTAGGTTTCAGCCTTGTGCCACTAGCCCAACAACTGGTTTTTATCCATTGTATGATTGTGTAGAATCTTGTTCTCATTCCTCTGCCCTTTTTTGTGACTGGTTTCATGTATCATTAAGCAGTGGAACTCACATAGCCTTTTACTATATTCTTTTCCAAACATGAGACTCTGACAACCATTTGCTTAAATTACTTTATACAACTTGCCATTTTAATCTTTTTTCCCCCTACTAATCTGGGACAAGCCATGAAATTTAATATTTATACCATGACTAATGTATGAAATTTGTAAGCTTTGTCTGTAATTTAAAGAGAGCCCCAAAGAACTTAGATTTTAAGTTGAAAGGCTTGGAATCCTGTGCTTGGGATGAAGCCAATTTATTCCTACTGAATTTAGCGTAGCTCTTCTGAGTTGTGGATGAGGCTTCTCATTTCTGTTGTAATAGAAAAGTTTATCTGGAATGATTTAAGGATCCAAAGAATAATGAGATTGCTCCCATTTATCTCCAGCTCTGTGAAATATGAAGTGTGATTTCTCATAATACTCATCAC
Organism: Gekko japonicus; assembly: GCF_001447785.1. Lineage (NCBI taxonomy): Eukaryota > Metazoa > Chordata > Lepidosauria > Squamata > Gekkonidae > Gekko > Gekko japonicus. Next base: position 1,849,066 of record NW_015163094.1, on the reverse strand, counting down.
AAACACTTGAGAAAAAGAGACTACCTTTTGAGTCAGAAATCCATGTTC
>NW_015163094.1:1845649-1848964 GCF_001447785.1 Gekko japonicus | reverse complement strand
TGCCTTCTTCAACATAAATTATGGGTGTTTTATTGATGGAATTTGTTACAGAAGAGAAGATTTGTCAATCCTATACGATGTTTTCCATAGGAATCCTTTGCTGTAACCCAATTTAAGCTATTCGACCAGAGGAAGAGCTATTTAAGTTGGGGGAGCCACTTAGGCTGGAGAAAGATTTCACACTTTGCTAAGTAGAGTGGTGGGACATATAGCAGTGTGTGATAGAAAACACGTGTAAATAAATAATCAATACAGCCCTACCAGGCGGTAACCCCTGTGGTTGCTTTAGGATGGTTCTTTTGTCTCCATGGAAGGAAGAAGTGACTTATTGGGCATTTCCCACCCATACGGATACATTTAGGAGTGGTGCCTTGCTTTAGCTGCTCTGCCTGCCTCTCCAGAGTTCTTGGCCCATCCCTGTGGACCACCTGCTGCAGTACTGTGTGATGTTGAAAGGTAAGGATTCAGCAATTAAGTTCATTAGGGGACAATTAGCTGCTTTAGCTTTTAACAGTAAAGCTGGGGGATTGGCTGAGTTTACCGCTGATCTCCGCCTTCACAAAATGCTCCTGGGAAGTGAGGTTTCATCAGGATGACTGACTTCCGCCTTCACAGAATGTTAGAGGGCTGCTCCTGGGAAGTGAGGTTTCATCAGGATGACTGACAGCCTATCTCTCTTGTGGTACTGAAGGGCCTGTACAACTCTTGGAGTCTGGTATGCCACTTTAATTATGAAATTGCCTTATTTCATGCAGCTGCCCTGACAGCATTGTTTTGGCGCCCTGTGTGTCAGCAAGTTGGTACAGCAATTGCATTCCAGTTCCTCTAATAAAGCCCTCCAGCCTGGTCACATTAAGTTTCTGGGAGACTGGATGGTCATTCAGGTTCATGGGTCTAAAACTGACCAGAAGGGCAGGGGGACTGAGACCTCTCAGCCCCTGTATGAAGAAAGATCTATGTCCTGTGTGGGCCCTACACCAGTACACTGGTCACCATAGTGAAAGGGATGGCCCCCTATTTGTCCATGTTGACAAGTCTCCATTGATGAAATATCAGTTTTGTGCAGTGACATCCAGGGCTTTAGGCAAGCTTGGTTTGTCTGGCACTCGATTCGGTACCCACTCCTTTCAGATTGGGGCAGCCTTCAGGGCTGCAGCCGTGGGTTACCCAGGCCCAGCCAACCAGAAAGTTGGTTGGCTTTGCTTATCAGTCATACATCAGGCCTTTGGTTTCCCTATAAATTGGTTTTGTTATTCATTTAATTGGCTGTTTGTTGTTATTTGGTTTGTAGGTACCCCAGTTACATGTTGGACGCTGAAGACTCTGATCGCTGGCCACACTTCTTCTGGGTGGCCCCCCAGGTGGAGCACACATAGTTCGGCCTCAGCAATTGTGCCACAGTGGAGTGGCAAGACAGGCATGGCCTCCATTGGTGTGGGCTGGTGCCTTCATTATTTTCAGGGAGGAGCAGTTCTCCACCTGACATTCTGGTCATTCATCTGGGCAGCAATGACCTTGGTATGATCAAGGGCAAGGCATGATCTTGGTATGATCTTGCAAGCACAGGTGGACATGTGTGATATCATGGCATGCTGGCCAAGATCTTGCAAGGCAAGGCATGATCTTGGTATTATCTTGCAAGCACAGGTGGACGTGTGTGATATCATGGCATGCTGGCCAGGAGTACCTCTGGTGAGGTCCACCATTCTTTCACAGAGGTTGTGGAGAGGGGCTTGGTCCCCACAGACCATCAAAGGGGCTCGATGGAAGGTGAGCTGTGTGCACAAGAAGGCTATGCAGGGTTGGTTGGGGTTCTTCATCTCACACCTTGGTATAGCTGCTGAAATTCCCCATCTGTACAGGGATGATGGTGTTCATCTGTCTGAAATAGGCAACAGGATTTTCTTGGATGAACTGCGGCAAGGACTCAGGAATGTTGTCAGCCAGTGTGGGGGGACAAGGCCTAAGCAGAAACTTGACCCTTGTTGTGCCAGGAATCTGGCTGGGTTTGTTAGGGTGGCAAGCACCAGCAAGCACCAGCAGGCAGACCCCCCCTTGATTGGGGGGGGACATTTGGCAGGAACCATCCGTTGGCATGAGCCTCAGAGATGGCCTGTGATGCCCCTCGGATTAGGCCTCCCCTCAAATACTGTGGCTTGAGGTGGCTGGCCCCCTTTTAGGGGGTTATTTGCATGCCTTGCTGCCTGGCAACAACCATGCTATCTTTGGCTTATTCCAGGGGCTTGGTAGCTCACCCATTTCTGGCCAGGAAAGGGTCCGGGTTGTATCCCTTTGTCCTCATCTTGTGTATATAGTTGGTCCTTGCCGATTTACATTCATTCACTTAAAGTTAAACTTAATAAAGCTGCCCTTTATTTATACCAATGCACCTGTGTGAGTCTCTTTATTCTGACTATGGGAACAAAAGCTTGTAGTGATATTTACCATTGTGGGTCCTGGATCAGAGACTTTTGCTGGGTAAGTACATTCATTGAGTAGCAACATAACATGCTTACCATTTGGTAAGCCAGTTGTCTGTATTGTGGATGATTCACAATAACACATGCCAACAAGGATGTGATACAACACTGAAATAGCAAGGTCTTTTTTAAAACTATCAAAATGTATTAATAAAATTCAGTCCCAAAAAGTCATACTAACAAAATGTACCCAATGAAACAGCCTGTGCCAATGCATAGAAATGCCCATTTTAATCTCCTAACAGAAAGGAAATAGTGAATGTCCTTACTACCCCCAACAGGCTGTTCCAGAGGACTAGTACAACAACTGAGAAAACTCAACAATGTTCAGAAAAAGATCGCACTGTCCTATGGCACAAGAAGGAGTTGCTGTGAGGAACACAGCTAGTTCACAGGTTCTTAATGATCTCTCTAAACCAGGGGTGTCGATCTCATTTGTTATGAGGGCTGAATCTGACATAAATGAGACTTTGTTGGGCCGGGCCATGTGTGTCATAAAATGTAATGCCAGGTAGCCAGGGCTATTTTTGGGCAGGAACGCACAGGAACGGAGTTCCGGCTAGCTCCCAAGTTGGCCACACCCAGCAGGAACTCATTAGCATAATAGGCCACACCCAACAGCAGGAACTAATTAGGATTGGCTACATTAGGGGTGTGTGGCATAACATGCAAAGGAGTTCCTGCTCAAAAAAAAAAGCCCTGGGTTTTGACAACAAACAAGGTAAACAGAATAAGAAGCAAAAAGTGGGTGTGGCCTAATGGGCTAATGAGCTGTGCTGTCAGGGGTGTGGCCTAATATGCTAATGAGCTGTCCTGTAATGGGTGTGGCCTAATA